>NW_006921612.1:2825586-2846528 GCF_000298275.1 Orycteropus afer afer
TATTTCCAATTGCCTCGTATGCACGTGAGAGCTGGACAATGAATAAGGAAGACCGAAGAAGAGTTGATGCTTTTGAGTTGTGGTGCTGGCAAAGAATGGTGAAGGTACTATGGACTGCCAAAAGAACTAACAAATCTGTCCTGGAGGAAGTGCAGCCAAGATGCTCCTTGGAAGCGAGGATGGCCAAACTTCATCTCACTTACTTTGGTCATGTTGTCAGAGGGGACGATTGCCTGGAGAAGGATGTCATGCTTGGTGATGTGGAGGGTCGATGAAGGAGGGGAAGGGCTTCGACAAGATGGATTGACATGGTGGCTGTGATAATGGGCTCAAGTATTGCAAAGATCATGGAGCTGGTGCAGGATCAGGCAGTGTTTCGTTCTGCTGTGCATGGGGTCACTATGAGTCGAAATGACTTGACGGCACCTAACAACAACAACAACAACAGATGGGTAGAAAGAGAAGTAATATTCTATTCAATCTTGATTGTTCAGCAGTGTGCTCTGAGATATGTGTATTTTTGCATGTGGAAGAAACAAAGGCAAATCAGAAGCCAGGTGATAAGGTTGATAGTGAGTGTGGCTTAAACAAAACAGCCCTGCAATGTCACATATTTCAAGCATTCTTTAACTTCAGTGGGAAGTTATGGGGAAAGTAAGTGATTCATTAATCAAGAGCATCCTAATATTTTCCACTGATCAATATTGTTCACATATCAGCACATTTGTGCACATATATACATGCACACACACACACCCATGACTACACACACATATGTACATGTACCATATCAGTCAATGTCCCAGGAGAAAATAGATGGCACACTCAGATGGGTTCTGGAGAAAAGTTTAATGAAGGGACAATTTACAAGAATATGAGCAGAGTTGAGAAAACCACCAAGGGATGGTGAAGTACCCTAGGGCCAGCAAGAGGAAAAGGCCATTATTACCCTTGGGTGGCAGGCCAGGGGTGGAGGGGAGAGGGCACAGTAGCCTGAACCCAGATGTGGTAGGCAGAAAAATGCTCCCTCCTAAAAGATAATCACATCCTAATCCCTGGAACCTGTGGATATGCTATGTGACATACATTACTTCTTCTGCCACACTACATAGTAAAGGGGAATTAAGGTTGCAGATGGAATTAAGGTTGCTAGTCATCTGACCTTGAAATAGGAAGATTATCCTGGATTATTATAACCTGAATGGTTATCCCAGGCCATCTTCTCCTACCAGTCTTTGCCACTTCAGAACTGGACCATGTCTGGCATCTCTCCTTCTCATTTCAGCCTCTGTCCTTCCTATATTATTCAGCTGGATCTGATAGAATCACATGACTTAAAATGGGAAGAGGGGAGCAGAAGAGAATCAGAGAGATGGCATTGTGAGAAGGATTCAGCCCGAAATCACTGGCTTTGAAGATGGAGGAAGAGGCCGTGAGCCAAAGAATGTGGACAACCTTTAGGACCTGGCAAAGACAAGGAACTAAATTCTTCCCTAGATCTTCCAGAAAGGAATGGACCCAGATGACACCTTGATTTTAGCTCAGTGAGACTTATGTTGGACTTCTACCTTACATAACTGTAACATAATATTTTTTATTTTTTAAAGTATTTTATTGAATTATAATTTATGTACAGTGAAATACACATAACTAAAATGACATGGGTCAATGCTTTTTTTTTGCAGCTTTCCCTCTCCTCCCCTCCCACCCCTGGCAACCAACAAAGAACGTTTCCCTCCATATATAAACCTTTCCTTGACCCTCCATAACAACGAACTAATACTATGTTTGTCCTTTTGTTTTG
Organism: Orycteropus afer afer; assembly: GCF_000298275.1. NCBI lineage: Eukaryota > Metazoa > Chordata > Mammalia > Tubulidentata > Orycteropodidae > Orycteropus > Orycteropus afer. The sequence continues at coordinate 2,827,391 of NW_006921612.1, forward strand.
ACTTATTTCACTAGCATAATGTCCTCCAAGTTCATCCATATTATGCAGTGTTTTTCAGACTCTACATTATTCTTTAGTGGTACATAGCATTCCATGATGTGTATGTACCATAGTTTGGTCATCCACTCTTCTGCTATAAATCTTGGAGATAAGTCCCTTGCCAGATATGTAATTATCAGCAAATCTTAATTTGTTGCTGTCATTTTTGTTAAGTGCTTTTTTGTGGTGTTGATTTCTTTGTTCCATATAATTTTCTATGCTGAGCTCATTATATTATGAATCATGTTATCACTTCCTTCATTGCCATTGTTTTAGTATTTGCTGAATATTTATACTGGTCCTCTTTTTTGATGTGAAGTTTTATCATTTTTCTTTGAGGTTACCTTGTGATTTATAGTTTTCTTCCCAAGTTTAGAACAGTCCATTCTATCTTGTAGTTGTCTTGACTTCCCTACCATCTAGAAGTTCTGTAGCAACATAGTTTTTTCCTTCTTTTTGATTTGTAGGTGTCCTCATTTGTTGGTTGGGGTCTCTGGTTCCCTGTTTACAATCCTGTAGGCTTATTTACTTTGAATACTTCCATAGCTGGGTTGGTGTCTGGGTTATATCATCTTGTATATCAATGGTCGGTTGTTATTTGCTATTTTTGGTTCTCTGTCCAAAGGGCACCTTTTAAGCATCTCTTGTAAGGTTGGTCTGGTTTTAACAAATTCCCTTAATTTCTGCTTATCTGGAAATGTCCTTCTTTCATCATGATATTGGAGGGACAATTTTGCTGGGTACATAATTCTTAGTTGGAAATTTTTCTCTTTCAGTGTTCTATATATACCATCCCATTGTCTTCTCACCTGCATGGTTTCTGTTGAGAACTCTGAGCTTAGTCTGATTGTTGTTGTTGTTGTTATGTGTGTCGAGTCAGACCCAACTCATAGCGACCCCTTCTTGGGTTTCCGAGGCAGTATCACTACGGAAGTAGATTCCCCCATCTTCCTTCCGAGAAGTGGCTGGTGGGTTTGAACCGTCAGCCTTCTGGTTAGCAGTCAAGTGCCTTAGCCACTATGCTACCAGAGCTTAGTCTTATTGGTTGCCCCCTATAGGTAACTTTTCATTTTTCCCATGCTGCTCTCATGATTATTTCTTTGTCTTTGGTTTTGGTAAGTTTGATGATGATATGTCTGGGTGATTTTCTTTTAGGATCTATCTTGTTTGGGGTTTGTTGGACTTCCTAAATGGATATATTCTCATCTTTCATCATACCAGGAAAATTCTCTTCCAATAAAACTTCAACAATTTTCTCTGTGGTTTTATTTGTCTCTTCCTGTTCTGGAATTCCGATGACACATAGGTTATTCCTTTTGATGGTATCCCATATGAACCTTAGGCTTTCTTCATTTTGTTTTGATCTTTCTGATTTATCTCTTTCTAAAGAAGTGTTCATGTATTTGCCTTCAATCTCCCTGATTCTGCCTTCCATTGATTTAATTCTGTTCCTCTGCCCATTCAATGCCTTATCTATTTCTGAAAATTTAGTATTAATCTTCTGGATTTCTGTATGTAGATACTGTATCATTTCTAATTTTTCATTTATTTTGTCACTTTGTTCTTGTATTGTCTTTAAAAATTGTTCTAGGGTTTTCTCTGTGTTTTCCTTGATTTGTCTCTCAATTTGTTAAAGTTACCTAAACATAATTCTTTTGAATTCCTTATCAGGGAGTTCCAATGCTGTGTCTTCCTCAGGGATGTGTTTTGGGTCTGTATCTTGGTCCCTTGTTTCTCCTGCTTTATCTTGCTTCTTTGTGTGGACTGTGATGCTCTGTTGTCTCTGAGGCATTGTGACGTTTTTGTGCTTATATTTAGTTGGTGATGTTGGAGTGACTTGCCCACAATTTTTGTTTTCTTTGTTTTGTTTGTATGTTATCTACTGAAGCAGGGTACTGTGCTCCTCTATTTGCTAGTTGACAGCACTTATACACTCACCACCTGTCACCTTTCCTATGTCAGCCTGTCACATGTCCCTGCTGACCTTGGCAAACAGAGCCTATTCTTAGGTCCCTGGAATCTGAAAGAGAATACTGTCACTTTAAAATCCAAAATGGTTGCCACTTGTAAAGATTCAAAATGGCTGTGCCCTCAGTCACTTTAAATATCCAAAATGGCAGCTGCTTGTAAACATTCAAAATGGCTAACATAACTGTCACATAATAAATTTGCATTGTTTTAAGCCACTAAGTTTGTAGTAGAAAACTAACACACCAAGAGGAGAGACTCATCTTATAGGATTGATGGCCTTTGGTCAAGGGTGTCAGCCAATCCATGAAAATCCAGCAAGGAGGGAGTCAGAAGAATTGTGATGCAGTGAATTACTTGGTATGGCTCTTCTAGCTGTGGTCTTTGTGACTTCCACCAGATGACTGGGTGGAACTATGCAAATGTGCTTGTGGCCCACCAAAGGGATTGGATAGCTTGCTAATAATGTACATAAGGCAAATGGTGCTCTTTTGGGGATAGCACTGTGCAAATAAGGTACATGGAACCCTAATATGAGGATTGGTCTGTCTTACTATCTTGTTAGGCTTAAAATGACCCATCCCAGAGGTATAAATGTGAGATCTCAGTACCATCAAAAGAGAAGAAATAGATGTGAAGTGCATCCTTGGACTTTAGATCCCTGCACAGAAAGATGGCAGAGAGTTGGCAGACAGACAGTGGCAGCAGAATCAATAGAACCAAGAGACCGACATGAGACAGAGTGGTAGGTTTGCTGGCCCACAAAGTGAGAAAGCTGAGTGCCTTCAGGTGGGAGGCTTGCTGGTAGAGTAAGGTGCAATTATCAGCAGAGCTAAAGGAGCTTTGTGACAATTGTCCAAGCAGGGAAGAGGCCAAGCCAAGAGGCCAAGGGCCAAAGAGGCATGAGTATGGGCATGGCACAGGGGAGGCTGTCCTGATCAAAGAATTGTATCTTGACCACATTCCTGAATCTGAATTGTAACTTGTTCCTTCCCCAATAAGCCCCTTAATTGTGAATGTTGTGTATGAGTTCTATGTGGCCATTGCAACAAATTATAGAACTCAGCAGAGAAGTAGAGTGTGTTATGGGAGGGACAATTGATGTCAGAAGTAATAAAAATTTTGGAGGGTGGTGGCATGACTGACTTCCTCCTCATAGGAATCAGCCTTTGGCTGCTGATGGAGATCTTCCCTCCCCCTTGTGAAGTTAGAAGAGGTCAGAGGCAGATGGCTACCTATGTGTGCTTTTTGAAGAAATAATATCTGGAACTTTTTCTCTTATCCTGTTTTCATCTTCCACCACTGGCTGAACCCAACTAGACATCTGAGGGCTCAGAACAGAGAGAGGGAGAATGAAGAGTAGATCTAGAAAGACAAAGAGAGAGAGTAATACATATTCATAAAATATTCACCTCTCTCTCTCTTTCTGTCTCTCTGTCTCTCTTCTCTTTCTTTTACACACACATACACTGACTCTTTGTTGTTCCAATGAAGGTAAACTTTGTTCCTCTGAATCAAAAAATCCTACCATGACTCAATTCTTGAGTGAGGAGAAGAGGGAATTAACTCTGTCTCCCCCCCCCCCCAGCCCAAGTGTTTATGAAGCAAATAATCTCTCCAGGTCATTTGTTGGCACCAGGACCAAAATCTTGAGAATTGGAAGATTTTTTGATGTAATCTTACATACGACAGGCAAGAAGATCAGGAACCTGGACATATAAAAGCAAGCAAAATATCCAGGATCCTGGCATCAGAGAAATCCTCTGGCTGGACTTGGAAGACTTGTAAATACTTTACACTATTGCCCAAGCACCCTGAAACAGAACATCTCTCCATATCTGGCACCCTGGACTCAGAACTGTTGTTCTTCTACAACTGCCCATATCTGGCAGAGCCCTATGGCACTGAGTGTTTCTGAATTATGCTACACAATGAGAAACAGAGTAATTTAACTATCTGGTCTATGGTTAAATAGAAAAGTCAAGATATTAATTCTAGCATAGACACTAGAGGATATCAAGAATCATAGTCTTCTAATATAATATGAAATAAATCATAACACAGGGAAGAATTTGTTTTTATTTACATGCAAAATTAGGTTCTGATGGGTATCAAAGGAGCAAGTTCTAAGGCCCAGAGCCTCCAAACATGGATATAGTCTCTGAGAAGGGCTCTCAGGTCAGGGGGCCCAAGAATGAGATGTCATTCTGCTCTGATGCCCTGGGTACAAATCCTCAGCCTCTGCATGTGTCTGGGGGCAGGACCCACTCTTTACTCAATGGCACTGAATCTGCCTCAAATCTTCATTAATTCCATTTCCTACTCCTCCTCTGAACAGCTGAAGAGGTGCACTCACAGAAGATACAAAGGAAATTTTATAGGATGAAAGATCCTTACCTACACCTGCCCTCAGAAGGCATACATACCTCTTTCATATCTCTGACACACCTTCCTGGAAAATGGGCCCACCCCTCAATAGTGTCACAAATCAGAAACCAGAAACTCTTCCATTTATCTTTGAGCTCCCTTATGATGTAGAAGTTGAAGATTTAACTCCTTGAAGTGACAGGCTACAGACTTACATCCTAATTCTCCATATATGCTTTGGGACCTAACCTAATAAGCTAAGAAAAACAAATATTGTAATTACCACTGTTTATCAGATGAACAAACAGGTTGAGACTAAAGTGTAAGGTCTTCTTCTTCTCCTCCTCCTCCTTCTCCTCCTCCTCCTCCTTCTTTCTTTTTAATTTTATTGTGATTTGGGTGAAAGTTAACAAAGCAAATTCACTTTTCATACAGCAGTATGACATACACTTTGTCTCATGACATTGACTACAATCTATCACAATGCAACAGCTCCCCTCCCACTTCCTCCCCATAGTTACTTCTTCCCTGTGTCCTTCCCTCCATGCACTCCTGCTCCATGAGCTATGTCCCTGTGCATACACAGACCTTCTATTCTCCCATGATTGTTCTCTCCAAGGAGTGTATCTACCTAATGTAAATGCTCACCTCATATGCCTGTCTTTTGTTTGGCTGAAAGCCACAAGTGTGGGTTCAATTCCAGACCTGAAGGACAGCTAGGGGCCATAGTCTCAGTGGTTCCACCAGGCTCTGTCAGACCAGCAAACCTTGTCCCTCTTCCCCCCACCCCCAAATGATTTTGAGTTTTGTTCCACATTGTTCTCCCATTCTATCCAGGATCTCCTACATAGATCCCCCTCCAAGTGGTTGACAATGGTAGCCAGGCATGATCTAGTTTTTCTGGTCTCATAGTCATATAGGCTGAGGATCACATGGTGTACCAGTTGCTTAGACTAATTGTTTCCATGAATCTTTGGTTTTCTTCATTCTTCCTTGCTTTGGATGAGGAGAGACCCATCGTTGCTTCTAGATGGCTGGTTGCAAGCTTTTAAGATCCCAGTCACTACTTGCCAAAGTAGGAGGTGGAACAATGTTTTGTGTAGTGTATTATGCCAATTGATCTTGATGTCCCCTGTGACTATGATCCTGAACCCACAGGTTCAACTACTCATAAAGCAAAAGGTTTTCATTGGCTGATTTTCACAACTAGTCTACCAGGCTTTTCTCTCTAGTCCATGGTAGTCTAGAAGCTCTGCTGAAACCTGTCCATCATGAGTGTCCCTGCTAGTATTTGAAATGCCAGTGGTATATCTTCCAGAATCATAGCAACACACAAGCCACCACAGTAGGACAAATTGACAAATGGGTGGTGGTGAATTATAGTGTGTAGCAGGGTTGTGTCCTTTCACTTCACTTACTCAATCTTTATGCTGAGCAAATAATCCAAGAGGCTATATGAAGAAGAATGTGACACCAGGATTGGAAGAAGACTTATTAACAACTTGTGATACACAGATAATATAATCTTGTTTGTCGAAAATGAAGATGACCTGAAGCACTTACTGATAAAGGTCAAAGACAACAGCCTTCAATATGGGTTATGCATAAAAGTAAACAAAAAATCCTCACAACTGGATCAGTAAACAATATCAGGATAAATGGAGAAAAAAATGAAATTGTCAACAATTCCACTTTGAACAATAATCAATGTCCATGGAAGCAGCAGTCAGGAAATCAAATGTGGTGTTTCATTGGGCAAATCTGCTCCAAAAATCATCTTTAAAGTGTAAAAAAAAAAAAAAAAAAGGTGTCATTTTGACTAAAGTTAACCATGTCCAAGCCATTGTCCTTTCAATTGCCTCATATACATGCAAAAGCTGGGCAATGAAAAAGGAAGACAGAAGAATTGATGTATTCTAATTGTGGTGCTGGTAAAGAATATCAAATATACCATGGATGGCCAGAAAAACCAAACAAATAAATCTCAAAAGAAATACAATCAGAATGCCCCTTAGAAATGAGGATGGCAAGACATTGAGCTGGACAGTAAATAAGGAAGACTGAAGAAGAGTTGATGCTTTTGAGTTGTGGTATTGGCAAAGAATGCTGAAAGTACCATAGACTGCTAAAAGAACTAACAAATCTGTCCTGGAAGAAGTGCAGCTGGAATGCATTGAATAAGTATGGTGAAAGGATACAACCTCACTTACTTTGGACACATCGATCTGGAAAAACCAATCCCTAGAAAAGGACATCATGTTTGGTAAAGTAGAGGGTTAGCAAAAATAAGAGAAAATTTTAATGAAATGGATTGACACACTAGACACAACAATGGATTCAAACATACCAATGACCATGAAGATGGTATAGGACCAAGGAACACTTCTTTCTATTGCACATGAGGTTACTATGAGTCAGAGCTGGCTTGATGGCAACTAACAGCAACAAGAGAGTATGATGACATGCTCAATACATATAACTAGTAAATAGCAGAGCCAAGACATGCACCCATCTCTTGTGACTAGTTTTCTTTTCTTTTCTTTTCTTTTTTTTTTTTTTTTAGTGCCTTGATTTATCCCTTAATTTTCTTAAGGTCACAGGAATTAACTGGACAAGAACCTTCTTTGGAAATAATATTTTAAATAATATTTAAAAAGAAGTAATGGAAAGCCATTAAAAATCACAAATACTGACACACACACACACACACAAAAGGAGTGGGGGGGCGGAGAGAAGGCATCTTCATTTCTCTACTTGTTTAATGGCAAGATACTTCAGACAAAATACATGTCAGACATACCACTTTGGATCAATTCACTCTCCTTGTGGAATGTTCTCACTTATAGCTAGCAGGTGGTGGTTGTTGTTGTTATGTGCTGTCGAGTTGTCTCCGATTCATAGCGACCTTATGTACAACAGAAAGAAATGCTGCCTGGTCCTGTGCCAGCTTCACGATCCCTACTATACCTGAGCCCATCACTGCAGCCACCATGTCAATCAACCTTGTTGAGGGCCTTCCCCTCTTTCACTGACCCTCCACTTTACCAAGCATGATATCCTTCTCTAGAGAATGGTCCCTTCTGACAACATGACCAATATAGATCAGATGAAGTCTTGCCTTCCTTGCTTCCAAGGAGAATTCCAGCTGCACTTCTTCCAGGACAGATTTGTTGCATTCTTCACCAACACCACAACTCAAAAGCATCAACTCTTCTTCAGTCTTCCTTATTCTTTGTCCAGCTCTCACAAGCATTATGAGGCAATTGAAAATACCATGGATTGAGTTAGGCACATCTGAGTCTTCAAGGAGATATCTTTGCTCTTCATTGTTGAAAGAGGCATTTTGCCACAGATTTGCCCAATGCAATACGTCATCTGATGTCTTGACTGCTGCTTCCACTGGCATTGACTGTAAAACCAAGTATTATGAAGTCTTTGACAACTTCAATCTTTTCTCCATCTATCATGATGCTGCTTACTGGTCCAGCTGTGAGGATTTTTGTTTTCTTTATATTGAGGTGCAATCCATACAGTAGACTTCATCAGTAAGTGCTCCAAGTCATCCTCACTTACAGCAAGCAAAGTTGTGTCATCTGCCTATCACAGGTTGTTAATGAGTCTTCCTCTAATCCTGATGCTATGTTCTTCATGTACTCCAGCTTCTCGGATTATTTGTTCAGCATACAAATTGAATAAGTATGGTGAAAGGATACAACCCTGAAGCACTTTCTTCCTAATTTTAAACCATGCAGTATCCCCTTGATCTGTTCAAATGACAGCCTCCTGATCTATGTACATGTTCCTCATGAGTACAATTAAGTGTTCTGGAATTCCCATTCTTCTTGATGTTATCCACAATTTGTTGTGATCCACACAATCGAATGCCTTTGCATAGTCAATAAAACACAAGTAAACATCTTTCTAGTATTCTTTGCTTTCAGCCAAGATCCTTCTGACATCAGTTATGATATTCCTCATTCCATGTCCTCTTCTGAATCCAGCTTGCATTTCTGGAAGTTCTCTGTCAATATAGTGTTGCAACCATTTTTTAATTATCTTCAGTAAGATTTTACTTGCATGTGATATCAATGATATTGTTTGATAATTCCTATATTCTGTGGGATCACCTTTATTTGGAATGGGTACAAATATAGATCTCTTCCAGTCAGTTGGCCAGGAAGCTGCCCTCCAAATCTCTTGGAGTAGCCAGGTGAGTGCCTCGAGCGGGGAATCCATTTGTTGAAACATCTCAATGAATATTCTGTGAACTCCTAGAGACTTGTTTTTCACCAGTTCCCTCAATGCAGCTTTGACTTCTTCCTTCAATACCATTGGTTCTTGATCATATGCTACCTCCTGAAATGAATGATCATCTACCAATTCTTTTTGGTATAGTGACTCTGTGTATTCCATCCATCTTCTTTTGATGTTTCCTGCATCATTCAACATATTGCCCACGGAATCTTTCAGTATTGCAACTTGAAGTTTAAATTTTTTCCCAGTTCTTTCTGCTTGAGAAATGCTGAACATATTCTTCTCTTTTGGTTTTCTAACTCCAACTCTTTGCACATTTCATTAAAATAATTGACTTTGTCTTCTCGAGCTGCTCTTTTAAATCTTCTGTTCAGCTCTTTTAACCTGTTGATTCTTCCATTTGCTTTAGCTACCCTCCATTCAAGGGCAAGTTTCAAAGTCTCTTCTGACATCTATTTTGATATTTTCTTCCTTTCCTGTTTAATGATCTTTTGCTCTCTTCATGGATCATGTTCTTGATGTCATCCTACAATTCTTCTGATTTTTGGTCATTGGTGTTTAATGCATCAAATCTATTCTTTAAGTGGTCTCTAAATTCAGGAGGGATACAATCAAGGCCATATTTTGACTCTCTTGGATTATTTTTGTCTTCAGCTTCAACTTGAACTTGGCATATGATCAGTTGGTAGTCTGTTCCACAATCAGCTCCTGACCTTGTTTTGGCTGAAGATATTGAGCTTCTCCATCACCTCTTGTCACAGCTTCAGTTGATCTGATTCCTGTATACTCTGTCTGGTGAAGTCCATGGGTATAGCTGCCATTAGTATTGTTGAAAAAAGATATTTGTGACGAATAAGTCATTGGTCTTGCAAAATTATATCATGCCATTTCCAGCATCATTTCTATCACCAAGGCTGTATTTTCCAACTACTGGTGATTCTTCTTTGTTTCCAAATTTGCATTCCAATTCAGTTCAATGAAAATTGAAAATGCAGGGTCCTTGTTAAAAGATTATGAAGAATTTCAAGATGGAAATAGCAAACTATTCACCCAAGAGTAAGGACCTTTTAAGCAAGAGGTCTCATGCAGTTGTACAAGTTGCATACCCTTGAATTCAGCCCTGGTAGTTACTGCTTCCTACTATTTCTGGTGTAGCTATTCAATAAAGTTATCATATTAATGTTTCTAGTCACAAAGCCTCAAAACCTTTCAGAGTTAACAGTATAGTAAATTTACATAATCTTAATTTCAATAGCAATATGGTTACATAACCATATGGCAGATTAAAGTAATTATCATTGATTGATCTATAACTACTTTGCAGAAGACAAAAAAAGGGGAAGGCTTGGTTCTAAATCCAGTGCTGTCCTCGGGTAAGATGAAGGGGCTCTGGAGGGCCTCTCAGCTCTAAAGTTCTGGGGTCCTACATGAGTTCAGGAAATAGACTAACGAAAAGTTTCAAAACATGGTTAACACATTTCTTTTCCTTTCCTGTCACTGCTGATAAGAATGACATTCTCAAAGAATGGTATCATGAGGAGGTATCTGTCAGTGAAAAGGAATTCCTTAGGGATATTAGTTCAGAATTGAAAAGCTCTTTAGCAAGAAGAATAACATCTGCCAAGTGTTTAAGTGCAATTCCTTTCCAAGTTGTCTCTGGAGGCTTCCGCAGGAGAAAAGGAACTTCAGAGAAGTCCCCTCAGAAGGGCTGCACACAGCAGCGTGCAGCAGCGTGCAGCATACAATCCAGGGCACATAGTACACGCTGAGGCCTTATTTATGCTGCAAGTCAGGAGCTGTCACACAGATTCGCTCAGTTAATCTTCACAGAAATTCTGAAATGTGGATAATTTTTTACAGTTGCAGAAATAGGTTCAAAGAAGTTTAAAAAACTTGCCCAAGGTCACAGAGCTAGTAAATGATAGAGTCCCTCCCAATTCGTGCCTATCAGGTCCCAAAAGGAGTCGATTCTCCACTCAGGGCTTGCTTCCCTAGACTGAACTGACAAAGTGGGAAGCCACTAACAGGCGTGATCCTGCGCTTGCTCAGGGACCTTTTAGGGGGCGTGTCTTCGCAGTTCTGGAGGTTCCCACAGAGCAGGAGGCGCTGGCTAACCGGGCACCTCGCCCAGTCTCCTGGGCAATGAGAGAGAACTTATGTTTGAGGGAGGGAGCGCAGGCCGTGAGGCGGAATGGAGACTGAAGCTAGCAGTCCACGTTCCCCAAGATCCAGCCCCAGCTCAGTGCTGAGCCTGGACGCCCACCTGGGCGTGGACACCCGCCTTTGGGTCAAAGTGTTCTTTACAGCTTTGTACTCGCTCATCTTTGCTCTAGGCACCGCTGGCAATGTGCTGTCCATCCACGTGGTGCTGAAAACGCGTACTGGGCACCCAAGTCGCCTGCGGTACCATGTGCTTAGCCTGGCGCTCTCCTCCCTGCTGCTGCTGCTGGTCAGTGTGCCTATGGAGCTCTACAACTTCGTGTGGTTCCACTACCCCTGGGTCTTTGGCGACCTGGGCTGCCGCGGCTATTACTTCATGCGCGAGCTGTGCGCCTACGCCACGGTCCTCAGCGTGGCCTGCCTTAGCGCCGAGCGCTGCCTGGCCGTGTGCCAGCCGCTGCGCGCCCGCCGCCTGCTGACTCCGCGCAGGACCCGGAGCTTGCTCTTGCTGGTCTGGGCCGCCTCGCTTGGCCTTGCCCTGCCCATGGCCATCATCATGGGACAGAAGCATGAGCTAGAGACCGAGAGCGGGGAGCCAGAGCCCGCCTCGCGAGTGTGCACGGTGCTGGTGAGCCGCACCACGCTCCAAGTCTTCATCCAGGTAACTGCAAGACGGAGTGCAAGGGCTTCCTCCAGAGGAGCAGATACTGGGAGGAGGGGGAGAAGTCTTGGCCAGTGTTTTAACCTTGAATACCCCAACCGTCCCAAAAGTTGGGTGTCATTGGCCTCATTTTACAGAAGACTTAGGGGGATAGACTTGGCCCAGGTGAAACAATAAGAGAAGTCCAGATTTGATTTCAAGGTTGACTCTGCAAGTCTTATAATTCATACATGAATGGGGCTCAAACTTAACTGGATATAAAAATTACCTGAGGAGTTCGTTAAAAATACAGATGCCATGTCCCATACTAGCTTCTGATTCAGTGTGTCCTGAAGCCGGCATTCAAACAAGCTCCCCGGGTGAATCAGAAGCAGGAATTCTGTGGCCCTTCCCACAGTCTGCGTGGGAAAGGCGAAGGAACTCCGGAAGGATTGCTCTTTTGAGGGCTCTGCTCAGGCTGTTAGCCTCATTTCCTTATTATCCTCCCAGCCTCTTCTCCCTCCCTACATATACATAACCTGGTATTTTCTGACATTTAAATTGAAAGGTAGGCCTTTCCTCTACTGTCTCCCTTTCCAAACCTCTTGTTATTCAAAGTGAAGCTCTAGTCTAAAGACTTTTCCCAACACCCCAACACCCAGGACTCTTCTGAATTCACTCAGCATGTGAATTCACTTACGGCAGTTTTCAATACCTTTTCTGAAAATGATTCCCACCTTGTCTTAGTGTTCATCTTGGGTCCCAGATTGGGTGGTGGGACTAGTGGGATGGAGCTTGATGCTCTTCTGGTCCAGTTATGTGCTGAAGAAGAAGGATTTTGTACCTTAGTTTCCACATCTGTAGGATAAGAATTATAATAAGGCCTTGATCTCACTGATCTTTTTAAGGGAAAACTTTTATTCTTACTGTAAAATTTTTCAAAACATTTAAACAGCAAAGAATATATTAAAGAAAATAACAAAAGTAAAAAAGGAATTACGAAACAAGAGATAAATGGTTGCAAAAATTTATCTACGAATTTAGGCTAAACTAATAAAAAAAATTATGAAGTTTAGCCGGGGTTATCACTGTGGTTTTGGTTTGGGGTTTGGAGTTATGTATTATTTTAAAAACCCTAAAAATTGCCCATAGCATATAAAAATGGTTTATATTGTTTCATATGTCAAAGTTCAATTATGCTTTAAATAATAGTAGCTCTTTTATTTAAATCAAAATATGATACTTACACTATCTAATTCTAAAGGATCTGATTAAGTGGAAATTATGTATTCAAAAGAACTATATTGAAATAATCTATATTGAAGGAGAGTATCTTAGGAAATAAAATTTGTCAGACTTCAATAAAAGTGAATGCAGCATTAATTAAATAATAGCAGTAAAACAAAAAGAAAAATCAGCCAAAATTACTTTGAAAGAGAGAAAACACAGGTGAAGCCCTGCTATTGTGGATGAGCAAGATCAGTTTCTGTGAAAGCTGAACTACCCCTGCCTGTGGTTTTAGTCTCTAAGCCCTCATAGCCTAACCATTCTTCTTCTCTGAGGACTCTGCACATCACAGCCTCAGAGCAGCATGGGAAACGCATCTGTTCCCAGCATCCTCCATGCCAATTCTGAGCTGCAGCAGAGTAGAAAGTGCACTGCTGCTCACATCTCAGGTTGACTATAGCTCTCTGCTGGGACCTGCCTGGTATGAATCATGGGGATGAACCTTACAACCACATATTCAAAATGTCTGGTAGCCAAGTCTTACAATTCCTCACAGATTGGGGTTATAGCTTCCATGTTGTACCTGTTTTGGAGTTAGTTAGACATGAAAACGAAAACTCTAAGTAAGATTTCTGGTGTGGATAAACTACTTGCATACTTTACTTGCCATGGTTCAGACTGACCAATGCATTTTTTTCAGTAACAGTCTCTGGTGCTGAAGCTGTGGAATGTGCTAGGGACAAGCATTTAACATTATATGTAAAAACCAAAACAAACTCACTGCTGTTGAGTCAATAGGACTCATAGCAACCCCTCCTTGGGTTTCCAAGGTGGTGTCTTTATGGAAGTAGATTGCCCGATCTTCCTTCTAAGGAGTGGCTGGTGGGTTTGAACCACCAGCCTTCTGGTTAGCTGTTCATTGCTGTGAGTTTTATAACAGTGTTGTTTGACAACCAGCATATTAAAATATTCAACTTGAAATATACAATATATGTTAACACAACAAAACAAACAGACTCAGGTTAGGATTATTTTGGCTTTTACTGTTGAATCACTTTCCTTATTAACCCGTGTTCTTAGACCAAAAAAAAAAAATGTTCATAATTTTTGAAAGAGTAAAAAGCCATGTAATTTTTACAGAAAGATTTGAAAACTTCCAAAGATTAATCATCAATTTATGAATATATTTTTACTTTCAATCACTGTCTTGACTGATATTGAAGCTATAGTTTGATAGTAATTAAGTATGTCGTCATTGATAAGGATTTGGTTCAGCAATAAACTAAAATTATTTTCATGGTCAGTGCTTTATTTTTCCCCTAGTCTTGCTGACTTATGAACATACATTAAGATTGGGGGAAAAAAAACCTGAATGATAACACCTTTAAAAGGTGCAACATCCAATTCAGATATTTTGCCCTGATTTTACAGTTAGGTGGCATAGTGTTATTAAATATGGTTTAGTTGTTTTTCTTTTTAACAGTGTTTGCAAAGAGAAAGAGTAAGAGAGCCTTAGACCCAATCTTCCTTCTGAGGAGTGGCTGGTGGGTGTGATCACCAGCCTTCTGGTTAGCTGTTTATTGCTGTGAATTGTATTGTTTGACAAGCAACATATAAAAATATTCAACTTGAAATATATAATATGTGTTAACACAACAAAACAACCAGACTCAAGTTTTACAATTAAAAAATTATACATTGTAAAAAACAAGACATTATATAATAAATTTGTCTTTCATAAATCAAAAAATGTCAAATAATAATACAAAGCTTATAATGTAAAACAGTAGTCCCCGTCCTCCACACTTTGATTCATATTTTCTAATTGAAGGGCAACTTACTACCACCCATTCTTAGCTATTGCTACTCTCTTCTTATATATTTCTAACATGCTTATTTCTTATGTCCAAGTTTTAAATTTTATCCACTGTCTTCTGATTGTAGAAAATGAGCATTTGGCTATCTGACTTTCCCATCCTCAACCTCCACACACCATATCCACGCATTTACACTTCCCTTGCCATACTTCCAGTGTAATTATACTATGGTATTTGATTATATTTGTGTTCAGTATTTATATTATTATACTTATTATGTAAACATTCTTCCCAGATAAGCCATGTCATATATTTTATTGTTTATTTCCAACACAAGCTTATTTTCCTTGAAGTTTATAATAATCTTTTTTCAGTTACTTAGTTTTCTATGTACCTATTTCTAAAAGTGAGAATGACTTGAAGCACTTGCTGATGAAGGTTGAAGAATACAGTCTGCAGTATGGATTACACCTCAATATAAAGAAAACAAAAATCCTCACAACTGGACTAATAAGCAGCATCATGATAAGTGGAAAAAACATTGAAATTGTCAAAAGCTAAAAACACCAAACTCACTGCTGTCGAGTGGGATCAGACTTATAGTAACTCCTCCTTGGGCTTCTGAGACAGTATCACTATGGAAGTAGATTGTCCAGTCTTTCTTTCTTCCAGGGAGTGGCTGGTGGGATTGAACCACCAGCCTTCTGGTTAGCAGTTAAGTGCCTTAGGCACTACGCTACCAGACTACATATAGCACTGGGCAAACTGGCTGCAAAAGACCTCTTTCAAGTGCTGATGGGCAAAGTTATCTCCTTGAGGGCTAAGGTATGCCTCACATAAGTCATGGTATTTTCAATCGCCTCATATGCATGTGAAAGCTGGACAATGAATAAGGAAGACTGAAGAAGAGTCACTGTTTTTGAGTTGTGGTGTTGCAGAAGAATGCTGAAACTGTCGTGGAGTGCTAAAAGAACTAACAAATCTGTCCTGGATGAAGTGCAGCCAGAATGCTCCTTGGATGGGAGAATTGCCAGATTTCATCTCACCTACTTGGGTCATGTTGTCAGAAGGGACCATTCCCTTGAGGAGGATATCATGCTTGGTAAAGTGGAGGGTCAATGAAAAGAGGAAGGGCCTCAACAAGATAGATTGACACAGTGGCTACAATGATGGACTCAGGTATATCAGGGATCATGGACCTGGCACAGGACTGGGCAGTGTTTCGTTCTGCTGTACATGGGGTCACTATGAGTCGAAGATGGCTCAATGGCACCTAACAACAACAACATTTCTAATTCATTTTCAACTTCTCTACCATAAGTGTAAATACCATTTCAGTATGTGCAGAATTATAAGATTATCTACCAATTTCACATTTTATTTTATTTTGTTGTGATTCGGGTGAAAGTTTACAGAGCAAATTGGTTTTCCATTTAACTGTTCATAAAGATTTTTTTTTTTTTGGCTGAGAGTTGAGCCATAGGGGCTCATATTTTATTTCAATCATCTCCCAGAGTCCTCCCTCCCTTTGATCCAATCTGACTGGTTGCTCTCCAGGTCTGCTACACAGCTGCCATCTTAGGAATTTCCTTCCCATCACTCTGGTAAACTTCTTTTCAATCCTCTGTTGTCTAGCCTGTTTTTGAATTCCAGGTCTCCCCAGTCATTTGTTTATAATATTATTATTGATTAAACATATGCCCTTCCTATCTGTACCTGTGTATTTATATGTGCTGCAAATATATATTTGAATGTGGTAGAGCATACAGGAGACAAAGTTATGAAAACATCTTATTCATAAACAAATGCCTTGAGGGAATGAGTCACTTGGTATGAAGGTTTAGGACCATAATCTTGGGGGACACTAAGGTCAATTGCCATAACACAGTCCACAAAGACAATGTTCTACAGCCTACTTTCATGAGTAACAACTGGGATCTTAAAAGCTTGTGAGAGGTCATCTAACACACAATTATTGGTCTCTCCTCACCTGGAGCAAAGAAGAGTGAAGAAAATCAAAGGCACAGAAAATAATTAGTCCAAAGAACTAATGAAGCACCTGAACCCCAGCCTTCATGACTCTGAGACCAGAAGAAATTAGTGGGGACTGGCTTTCACTACCAACTGCCCTGAAAGGGATTACAATAGAAGGTCCTGATAGAGTGGGAGAAAAATGTAGTACAAAACTCAAAATCATAAAAAAAGACAGGTTTGCTGGTCTGAAGACCCCCAAGACCCTTAGACACCCTTAAGCTAGGAATTGAACTTAACCCCTGTGACTCAACTGTCAGCCAAATGATAGGCAGGCACATAAGGTGAATAGTAATATCAGAGGGATATTCACTCATTAGAACAATCACGTATATAAGATCAAGATGACAGCATTTGCACAGGGATAGATCTAGGAAGGCAGGAGGGGATAGAAAGGAAGGACAAAGGGAAGGCGTAGACACAGGGAGGGAGTGTGAAGAATGCCATTACAGTTGGGGATTGCAGTAAATGCCACAAAACAGAATGTATATGGATTGTTGAATGGAAAGCCAATTTGCTCTGTAAACTTTCACCCAACTCATAATTAGAAAAAAAAAAATCTTATAATCTGAGCCTTCAGTATAGATTACATCTCAACATAAAACAAAACTCCTCACAACTGGACTAATAAGCAATATCATAATAAATGGAGAAATAATTGAGGTTCTCAAGGATTTCATTTTACTTGGATTCACAATCAATGTCTATGAGCATCAGTCAAGGAATCAAATGGTATATGGGATCAGACAAATCAGTTGCAAAATGCTTCTTTAAAGTGTTAAAGAGCAAAGATGTCACTTTGAAGACTAAGGTGCACCTAACCCAAGTCATGCTGTTTTCAGTGGCCTCATATGTATGTAAAACCTGGACAATGAATAAGGAAGACTGCAGAAGAATTGATGCCTTTGAATTATGGTGTTGGTGAAGAATATTAAATATATGATAGGCTGCCAGAAAAGCAAACAAATCTGTCCTGGATGAAGTACAGCTGGAATGCTCCTTAAAAGCCAGAATGGTGAGACTTTGCCTCTCATACTTTGGTCATGTGGTCAGAAGGGAGCATTCCCTGGAGAAGTATATCATGATTGGTAAAGATGATGATCAGTGAAAAAGAGGAAGACCCTCAATGAGATGGATTGACACAGTGGCTGCAACAACGGGCTCAAGGATAGTAACAATTGTGAGGATAGTGTAGGACCAGGCAGTGTTTCATTCTAATGTACACAGGGTCATTATGAGTAGGCACCAATTCAATGGCACGTAACAATAACAACTTGTAATCTCCTAAGACCTGAGGAAAGATCTATAGAAGGTAAAAATAATAACAATAAATTAATAATTTTTATGTCTGTTAAATGTTTTATTTTATCCTCACATTTGTCATAATATGGCTGGATATGAAGTTTTAAGATGGAAACTATTCTGCCTTTAAAATTTTTAAAGTATCATTCCCTTATTTTCTAGCTTCTACTCTTGCTTTTCAAACCAAAAACCAAACTCACTGTCATTGAATTGCTTCTGACTCATAGTGACCCTCCATTGGGTTCGTGAGGCTGTAAATCTTTACAGAAGTAGATTGCCCCATCTTCCTTCTGCAGAGCAGCTGATGAATTTGAACCACTGACCTTCTAGTTAGCAGCCAAATGCCTTATTCACTATACCAGCAGAGTCCCTTACCGTTACTTGTTAAGAAGTCTGATATTGTTCAAGTTCGCTACCCTTGTACATGATTTGTTTTATCTCTTTGGAAACTTTTAAGATTGTGTCTTGACAGCAACAAATTCATATTTGCCTATAATTACATATCTGGCAAGGGACTTATCTCTAAGCTTTATAGCAGAAGAGTAGATGACTAAACTGTGGTACATACACATAATGGAATGCTATGCAGCACTGAAGAATAATGTAGACTCTGCAAAACACTGCATAATATGGATGAACTTGGAGGACATTATGCTGAGTGAAATAAGTCAATCACAGAAGGACGAATATAGTATTAGTTCATTGTGGAGGGTCAAGGAAGGGTTTATATATGGAGGGAAACTTTCTGTGTTGGTTGCCAGGGGTGGGAGGGGAGGGGAGGAAACATCACCAAAAGAAAAATGCATTGACCCATGTTGCTTTAGTCTTGTGTATGTTACTGTATATAAATTATATTTCAATAAAATGCATTAAAAAAAAAAAAGATTGTGTCTTAACCTCAGGGTGGTAAAGTCACAAGAACATGTATTGGTGTGGGTCTATTTTCATCCATTGTTCTGGGTACCCAGAGGAGCTTTCAATCTAGAAGCTCATATTCCTCAATTTTGGGCACATTTTCTTGATGTGTGTTTTTTTGTTTTGTTTTTATAACTTCCTCCCATCTGTTATTTTCTGGAACCATATTATTTAGATGATGAAAATCCTAGATTAAGCCTAAATTTTCTTGTCTCTTCTTCTCCTGCTTCCATTGCTTTCTCTTTATTTTCTGAGAATTTTCTCAACTTAATCTTCTAACCTTTCTGTGATCCTCTCCTGCTGCTGTTGATTCCCAGGCTCTTGAACACAGCCTCAGGGCTAGAGAATCACAAACCTTTGGTGCTGCCTTATAGAACCACCATAACTCTTGCAATTGCTTTTTTTTTTTTTTTTTTTT
>NW_006921612.1:2853804-2857973 GCF_000298275.1 Orycteropus afer afer
AAAAAAAAAAAAAAGCCTGGATGCAGCAGATATTCCAAATACCTGGGGAAAGAAAGACTGTGAAACTTGGTTTGTGAAAATCCCTTGGTATAATATTGTTTGCCTAATTTCTAAATAACAAATTTAAAATAGAAATTAAGTTCTCCTTGCCGTTGACCGCAGTGGTGTCAGTAAGCATTGGTTAAAGAGCTGGAGTCTGGGATCCCAGGGGTGAATTCTGAGGCTAAATCCTGCCTCTGTCACTTATTGGCTGTGTGACTTAAACAAGTTCCTTGAAACCTGTTTGGTCTTCATTTCCACATCTGTAAAACAGATGTCATCAGAACTACCTCTGGGTTTTAAGAATTAAAAGACATTTTGAATATACATAATAGCCATAGCAACAGACTCAACATACCTAGGATCAGGAAGGTGTTATAGGAGCAGGCAAGGCTTTCTTCTGACTCACATAAGGTCACCATATGGCAGAGGCAACTCAACAGCAACTAACAACAAGGAATTTAAAATAAAATCATTATTTCAAAAATTTTGGTGCAGAACCTAGCATCTGCAGGCATGAATTTAGATTTATTTTGTCACTTTCTAGGTGTGCAATCTCAGACAAGTCATTTAACCCCTGAGCCCATATTCTGTAAGACAGTCACACAGGTGTGTTGCATAGTGTTGTTGTGTGCATTAAATGAAACAACAGATAGTTAATCAATAAATATTAGCTGTTGTTATTACAAAAGGAAGCTCTAGGATCTTGAATGCCGATTATAATTCTGGGTTTAAAAAATGTAAGCTATATCTCTTGTGTGGTTGGTTGGTTTGATAGCTTGCTTGCTTATTTGTTTTGCTGAGACCAACTGGGAGGCCCCAGAGTGTTCATCAGTCATACAGCCATGACTTGATCAGGGCCAGAACCTTGGGAAACTTTCCTCAACTTTGAACCATCCATTGCCCACCCAATCTCACCCTTCTTAGCTGGTTGGATTGCCAGCCCTGGGAAAGACTTCTTCATAAGCTGGAGTGCCCAGAAGTTTCAGTGAAAAAATGAGTGCTGCCAGAATTTTCAAAAGAAAAAGGAAACTGGGACAGTTTATTTGGCAAATGACAAAAACAGTCACAGAATTCGTATTTCTTCTCTAGACCTGAAGGGCTTTAAAAATCTCCACAAACTCTTCCAACTGTTTCGTTAATTAAAATGCTAAGCCCCTCAGAGCTGGGAAATATGCCTAAGCAAATGGACTAAAAATGAATTGAAAATGGTCTACATTGAATGTGCCCTTGGTTTATGGGCTTCCCTTAAAGAACAGCTGTCTGCTGGACCTGAAGCCAGACCTAGGAGATGGAAAGCAAATTTGTTTATTAAAGTGGTTTCCAAGGCTTACTGCTGGGGATCACCCAGACCCTGGGTGGCACATAATGCAGTATATTCCCTACACAATTGCATCCAGTACCACAACCAACAGGCAACCCCACAAGTCTACCAATGAGAAAACTGGATCAGATTTTATTGTGAATAGAGCCTTAGGAGTTAACAGTGCATTCTAATATATGTCATTTTTTAGAAGTAAATATTTCAAGACAGGAAGCAGCTGTGATATTAATGAAAACGTTGTTACACCTGCAGGCATGAATCTGTATTTGTTCTGTCACTTACTAGCTGTGTAATCTCAAACAAGTCATTTAACCTGTGAGCCTGTTTTAGCGTCTGTAAAATGGTCACAAAGGTATGTTTCATAGTTATTGTGTGGATTAAATGAAATAATCATTTAATTACCTTAAAATGGCTAGCACATAGTAGGTGCTCAAAAATGTTTGCTTACTCAGGGTGCTCACTTTGTAGCTACCAGAGTCTCAGAGAAGCTGAGTGACTTGGCCAAGGAATCAAGGCATAAACCCAAGCCTCCTAATTTCAAATTCCGTGCCCTCTCCACTAACACATCCTGCCACAAGAGCCTCTACATTTATATAAATTTTGCTTCTTGGGGGTATTATTTCCTTATTATAACAGCTTTTGGATTGCTTAGAACAGTCAGGGTCCAGAGGGATGCGGTCTTGCTGACACCTTGATTTCAGACTCCTGGCCTCTAGAATTGTGAGACAATGGGTATCTGTTGTTTTACACCAAAATAAGAAAAAGGAAAGCAAGAAAGAAAAAATAAAAAGAAGCAAAATATCTCTGAACCCAGATAGTGAGGAATAGAGGTAACATTCATGAAGTCATTAAACATGTACTCACAAGCCAAGCTGCTCTGATCCTTGTAGTTGAGAGTTTTACTGTTTGGTTTGGATCATAATTCTTGATTTTGAGAGTTTTCTAGGTGGTTATACTTGAACATGAGATCTTCAAGAATATGAGGTAAAGGTTTAAAGTAACTCTCAAAGGATTTTTGGCATACTACCTAAATGAAGAATGAGAAGGTTTAAAAATTGGTTATATATGGGCTGTTAAAGATGCATGTGTGTCATCCTGTTTAAAATGGGAGTATCTGTAAAGATACACTATGGAAGAACCCCTAACATCATACAAAGCAAGGAATGGAAGCTAAGAATTTTAGAGTTTCCACTAACCGTAGACCTACTGAAAAGTTACAATTAATGGTTAACAAACAAATGTTCTACTGCCAAAGCAGAACATCTGCTAGCCCAAAATAAGCTGAGAGTTACCTTATTTCCCATCATCTGGAAGTGTAGATAGAAACTTTTGAGGTATCCCAAGACCTGAACCACCATTTCACACCTCAACATCAGTTTTCTCTTTCTACATTAATTTATGAAGAATCTGGTAATCCCACCAACATGGGTGGTACAGCATTAGACAATGCCTAGAAATGGGCCCCCCAAAAAACCAAACCAAACTCACTGCCATCGAGTCCATTCTGACTCATAGTGACTTGCTTTGGGTTTCCCAGGCAGTAAATCTTTATGGATGTAGATTGCCCAGTTTTCCTTCTGTTGAGTGGCAGTTAGCAGTCAAATGCCTTCGGCACAACACCACCAGAGCTCCTCCAAATAATCAGGAAGAATAGGACAAGGCAAGCTTTGCCAATTAGATAAACAGAGCCTAGTTAGACAGTTCTTCAACTCAGAATGAGTGAAAGCAAATAACATACACACAGTATCTACGGAGAAAAATTCTTTAAGATAAAGAATTAAAATATGCTGTGTATTGCTTTTGGGAGAGAAGTACACCCCTACAACTGATTTACTATTGTAGAAGGTGGTTCATATCCTGCACAAAACCAAAAAAATAAAAACTCACTGCCATCAAGTCGATCCAATTCGTAGTGACCCCTCCTTGGGTTTCCGAGGCAGTATCTCTATGGAAGTAGATTGCCCAATCTTCCTTCCAAAGAGTGGCTGGTGGGTTTGAACTGCCAGCCTCCTGGTTAGCAGTCAAATGGCTTTGGCACTACGCCACCAGAGCTCCTATATCCTCCACAGTTTGTGAGAAAGCATGGCTCCTCTACATTGTGAGCAAAAGGCCATCAAGAGGAAAAGTTGCGACATGAGAGAGCATTAAAATGCATGGAGACAGTAAAGAAGGAAGCATTGCAAAGTAAAGAGGCACACCCCATCAACATTGAATCTGTGGCTTGGTGACACAATTACAAAGCTCTTCTAGAAGACAGTGGAAAGCATGAGGACACAAAACAATGGTGACAGGCACAGACGAGAAAACCACCTAAAATTGATAGGGACTACAGGAGCTCCAGAGAAAGAACTAAACCAAAATAAGTGGGCTATATTGAAACACTTGAATCAGAGGAGTAACAAGATAAATCTCTGACACAGAGGTAGAGCATCATCAAATCTCTCTCCCTCTTTCTCTCTCTTTCTCTGTGTGTGTTTGACAGAGGAAGGAAAGAAAATTGCCTTTTAAAAGAATAATTTAAACATAAATGCTGTTTAATTGTAAAAGAATTATGTTTTCTCTGAACAGTTTGTATAGAAATTGTCAAATGGGAAGCTAATTCACAGTGTAAACTTTCACTGAAAGCACAGTGATATTATTAGAAAAAAATAAAAGAATCAAACCATATGGAAGTATAGCAAACAGAATGTAGAAGCCTCCTTTAGTACACCCCAGTTCCTGTCCCCATCCCTGAAGTAGCCACTGTCAACAATTTGATGTTTTTATTCCAGTTTTTCCTTCTGCATATGCAAAAATCCTTATGTAC
>NW_006921612.1:2858073-2864506 GCF_000298275.1 Orycteropus afer afer
GTATGTTGTGTTTTCATTCTCATTTGATTCAAGGAATTTTTGAATTTCAATTTTGATTTCTTCTCTTACCCAGTCTTTCTCAAGGAGGGTGTAACTCTTGCAATTGCTTTTACAGGTGAATGTTCTGGTGTCCTTTGTACTTCCCTTGGCTCTAACTGCTTTCCTGAATGGGGTCACCGTGAACCACTTGATGTCCCTCTGCTCCCAGGTGCCATCCGCTTCCGCCCGAGACAATTCTAGTCCCAGCCATCTGGAACTGATGGGCGAGGAAGGTGTCTCTGGCTTCAGCACTTGGAGGAAGATGCTCTCCCTGATGGGCCAGGCCAGTCCGGTGAGATGCAAAGAATCCAGCCGGATCCATGGCCTCCAGCGCAGCGTCCAGGTTCTCAGTTAAGTCCTCTGTAACACACCTTGAGAGGAAGAGTCCCAGGGTCCTACATCCACCTTCACCAATCCCTGTCTGAATGACCTTGAGCAAATTGCTCCCTCTCTCAGGCCTGAAGGGCAGCAAAGGAATTATATAATCATTAACAGGCTTCCTGAACTATTCAGTAATATAATGAAGGAAGGAATAAGAATTCTATATGTGAAACTTTGATCTGCTCCAGAGTGTAGTAAATAAAGGCAAGAAGATTCTTGGCTGCTTTTCAGAATATCTGACTATAAGGAGAAATAAGAAAAGCAATTATACATAAGGACTTCAGTCCTGGAATTGTGGACTCTCAGACTATCTGAACCCCTAAATCCATTTCCCACTAACCCTCCACTCTCCTCACTGCAACATTTATCTGATTTGCTTGTTTGTGTGTCTGTGTAAACTTAGCCTTGTAAAAGAAACATAGAAAGGCACAGAAAAACAAAGGTCTCTCCAAGTATCTGTTATAACTCAGACATTAGCTAAGATCTAGGAGGATAGAGTAAGTAAGTAGGTATCTGCTTTTATCAAGGTCATGGTCTTGTGCATAGGACAGTAATATAAGGGATAAGTATAATGCTATGTGGGAGTTCTGGTGGCATAGTGCCTAAGGCATTTGACTGCCAACCAGAAGGCTAGAAGTTCAAACCCACCAGCCACTCCTCAGAAGGAAGACTGGGCAATCTACTTCTGTAGAGATACTGCCTCGGAAACCCAAGAAGGGGTCACTATGAGTCTGATTTGACTCAGTGGCAGTGACTTTATAATTCTATATGATAAACAATACAAAATCAGCACATGTATGTGTCTGGACTCCATTTTATAGCAAATGGGCAGTCATTGAAAGTGTTGATGCCAGGAGTGACAGGGAAGATTTGCTCTTTAGATGTATTGCACTCAGTAGCTCTTTGGAAAATGGGCTATATACTGTGCTCTTCAAACTTTAGTGTGTGTAAGAATTACCTGGAGAGCTGCAACACACAGATGCCTAGACCCAACCCCACAGATTCTGATTCAGAAAATCTGTGAAAGGCCCAAGATGTTTCATTTCTAATACACTCTGGTTGATGCTGATGCTGCTACTCCATGGGGCCACACTGGACTAGAGGATGAAATTGCTAGTCAGGACAGGTATAGGAGGGATGGATGAAAGGGATAGAAGATTAGAGACAAAAGGGCCAATAAGGAGACAATTGTGAGGAGAAGATAAGGACCTCATAGTGTGGAGCTGTGGGAGTTAGGATGAAGGAATGGGGAGATGCCAAGGAGAAACTTTTAATAGACTAGACTTAGAGAGTGAGGAGAAAATAGTAACACTCTGGTTTACGGCTTGAGTGCTAGATGCAGAGTGGTGCTATCAATCAGAAAAAGGAACAGAGAAGGGACAGGCTTTGTAAGACAGTACAGACATTTAAGTTTTATTGTATGTGAAGTTAGATACAAAGCAGAAACATCAAGCCATCATCAAGTATATTCTAGGAGTATATTCTATGGTGCTCTAGTTGTGCAATGGTGAGGCATTTGGCTGCTAACCAAAAGGTCAGTGGTTCAAATCCATCAGCCACTACATGGAAGAAAGATGAGGCTGTATGCTTCCATGAAGATTTACAGCCTTGGAAACCCAGCAGGAGTTGCTATGAGTCAGAATCAACTCAATGGCAGGGAGTTCTAAGTGAGGTGTATATTCTAGTGTCCACGAGGAGTTCATAGAAGTCATTGTTCAGGTCATGGGTGAAGTGACTATTTACCCAGAAGAAAGAGCTAAGCAAAATTTGGGGACAAGAGAAGATAAGGGGTATTAAGTTAAGTAACCTGAAGTTTCTCTTCCAACCCTTAAGCCCTTATAAGTTACAGAGAAATGTTGTTGTCACTTTCTGGCATCTTCCTTGTCTGGAGATGACATAACTGAGGACATGCTTGCTCTCTGTCTGTTGCTGTGTCTTTCTCTCCGATTTTTCTGTAGGAGCCATTGTAGCTGTGTATGTCATCTGCTGGCTGCCATACCACACCCGGAGGCTCATGTACTGCTACATCACTGATGATGGGTGGACCAAGTAAGTGGTGGAAGAGCCCCACATTTCATTGGGCATGGCCTTGGATGCCTATTGCTCTCCAGAGGGACCCTCAGTTGCTGGGTTCTCTGCACCTCTGGCCTCCATTTCAGCTGATCCTATTCAGTCTGCACCTTTAAATCTTCCACCTGGGGTTGGGGAACAAGACATTATCTATAAATCTCTGAACTCTCAAGGACATGTGAGTGAGAGCCTTTGTTGGTGGTAGTCAGTCAGAAGTGTGGGTATCCTGAGGAGAGAGGGAAGTCTGAAGGCTAGGGAGGAGAAAGCCATGCTGAAGGAAAGAAAGAGGAAGACTCAGATCTGTGATTCCATGGGCTAACAAAGGCCCTTAGACAGAGACCATAACCTGCATACCTTTTTATGACAAGCTGGAGAGTAAGAGAGTGTTTTTTATCCTCTACTTGAAAATCACTGTATCTGTGATCATAAGTGGAAGTCAAATGTCTAAGAGGTCCAATGTGGCCTCCAAGTCAACAAGTGCCACATTCTCTGGAACTACCAACACTCCTTACACACACATGTGCATATACATAGGCGTGCAAAGCCCTTTTGTAAAGGCTTTGAGAATTTCTCAAAGAGAATTTCTGCAATAAAAGGCACGGCTTATCAGGATGACTTTCACATCATGGTATTTCACTTGTTCTTGGCCACACCCAGCTGGACAAGACTTCCAAGATCTTGGTGGGCAGGAAGGACTTCCCTGGTAATTAGCAGATGTTACTTTTACTGTGAAGATGCCTGGGATCTGCAGCTGGCAGCCTGTGATCATAGAGGCTGAATGGGATGGACAAGCCAGGACAGCTGGTATAGACATGGCATTTATTGAATTCACATTATGCTTCTTGACAGCAGGAAGCAGTCCTTCCTCACCTAATCCTTTGGAGGACAAATACATTCTTCACCAGAGAAAGGGGTGGATGCTGTGAGAAGGTGACTGGTTCTCTAACCAAGCTCTCTGGGTTTCTCTTCCAGGACACTCTATGATTTCTATCACTACTTCTACATGGTGACTAATACGCTTTTCTATGTCAGCTCGGCAGTGACCCCTGTCCTCTACAATGCTGTGTCCTCCTCCTTCAGAAAACTCTTCCTGGAAGCACTCAGCTCCCTCTGTAGAGAGCACCATGCCATGGAGCCATTACCCGTGGGTGCCCCAGAGCCCCACGCTAGTAGATACAGCTTCAGGCTCTGGGGATACCCCAGAAATCCTGATCTAGATGAAATACAAGAATGAACAGAACAAACTGAGTATTAAATTGCCTAACATATTAGACAAGCAATTGTATCACTAATAATTCAGGCTTTGCCATCAGATAGAGTTACATGGAATCCTGGCTCTAACACTTACCAGCTGTGCCATAGCTGGCAAATCACTTAACAGCTATTAGCCTTAGTCTTCTTGTCTATATAATGAAGATAAATAATAGGGCCCCTCTTTTAATGTTGTTTGAGCATTAAAGTGTTTAGGAACATGCCTGGTGTATAGTAAATATTCAATAAATTTTAGCTGGTATTTTGTTGTTGTCATCGTTATTTTTATTATTGCTGTTTTTCTGTTCTCCTGGAAGTCTGTAGTTTCTTGCTCACATGTCCTTCATGTTATTATGGGGTCAAATACTCTATAAATTTCCATAAATGAGAAATAATCACTGTCCCCAGAAGCTGACTATATTGTGATATTACATGAGCTGTATAATAAAATTCTCAAATACCCCCCAGTGAGTGCATAGCTGTTCACACTAAGAGTTCTATAGGCTTTGGAAGCCCCTGGGTAACTACCTTCCCCAGTGCTTGCCTCTGGCCTCTGCCCTCTTGCCTAACAAGCAGCAGGTGGAACTACATGACCAGTTGGGAATTGGCTATGGGCTACATACTGCAAACAACATGTTCTGGTGAGCACAGTATTAGAAAAGCATTGCATTTTAACTCTTTTCTTCAGGGCAGGCTCTCGCCATGTCATAACTCTCAGGCCCCCTATTTGCACAGGGCCAAGTCCCATTTTATTTTCCTTGCCTTGCTCCTCAGGTCTAGGATGCCTGAGCCAAGACAGAAATGGTGGCTTTTTTTTTTTTTTTTTAAGAGCCTGGTCCACATGGTTTTTTTTTTTTTTTTTTGTATGAGTGTAGCAGATGAAGTATCTACACAAACAGCTGAGGCCAAGGGTCTGTGAGGGAGTAGGAAGAGAAATGAGGGGAGCAGAATGGAAAGAACAAAAAGAGGTTCTTTCTTATTAATTATGATTCTGTTTCTCCAAACTTTGTCCATCTCCAGACGCATCATCACCCAACCCTCCTCCACTACCATACTAGTGCACCCACACATACACCTGGACTGTTGAGATGAGAAGTTGTTGTTGTTAGTGCCATCGAGTCATTCCTGACTCACAGTGACTCAATGTATAACAGAATGAAACACTGCCTGGTCTTGTGCCAGTTTCACAATCCTCGCCATATCTAAGCCCATCTTTGCAGCCACTGTGTCAATCCACCTTGTTGAGGGCCTTTCCTTTTTTCATTGACCCTCCACTTTACCAAGCATGATATGCTTCTCCAGATAATGGTCCCTTCTGACAACATGACCAAAGTAGGTGAGATGAAGTCTCACCATTCTTGCTTCCAAGGAGCATTCTGGCTGCACTTCAACCAGGACAGATTTGTTAGTCCTTTTAGCAGACCATGATACTCTTAGCATTCTTCTGCAACACCACAGCTCAAAAGCATGAACTCTTCTTCAATCTTCCTTATTTATTGTCCATCTCTCACATGCATAAGAGGTGACTGAAAATACCATGGCTTGGTTTAGGTGCACCTTAGTCTTCAAGGAGATATCTTTGCTCTTCAGCACTTGAAAAAGGTCTTTTGCAACAGATTTGCCCAATGTAATACATCATCTCATGTCTTGACTCCTGCTTCCATTGGTGTTGATTGTAGAACCAAGTAATATGAAGTCTTTGACAACTTCAATCTTTTCTCCATTTATCATGATGTTTATTGGTCCAGTTGTGAGGATTTTTGTTTTCTTTATCCTGAGGTGTAATCCAAACTGCAGGCTTGATTAATAATCAGTAAGTGCTTGATCAGTAAGTGCTTCAAGTCATCCTCACTTTCAGCCAAAAAAGTTGTGTCATCTGCATATTGTAGGTTGTTAATGAGTCTTCCTCCAATCCTGATGCCATGTTCTTCTTCATATAGTCCAGCTTCTCAGATTATTTGCTCAGCATACAGATTGAGTAAGTGTGGTGAAAGGATACAACTCTGACACACTCCCTTCCCAATTTTAAACCATACAGTATGCCCTTGTTCTTTTCAAATGACAGCCTCCTGGTCAATGTACAGGTTCCTCATGAGTACAATTAAGTGCTCTGGAATTTCCATTCTTCTCATTGTTACCCATAATTTGTTATGATCCACACAATCGAATGCTTTTGCATAGTCAATAAAACACAAGTAAACATCTTTCTGGTATTCTTTGCTTTCAGCCAAGATTCATCTGACATCAGCAATGATATCCCTTATTCCACTTCCTCTTCTGAATCCAGGTTGCATTTCTGGAAGCTCTCTGTCAATATACTGCTGAAACCATTTTTTAATTATCTTCAGAAAGATTTTACTTGCATGTGATATTAATGATATTGTTTGATAATTTCCATATTCTGTGGGATCACATTTCTTTGGAATGGGTACAAATATGGATCTCTTTCAGTCAGTTGTCCAGATAGCTGTCTTCCAAATCTCTTGGCATAACCAAGTGAGTGTTAGAAGCGTGGCATCCATTTGGTGAAGCATCTCAATGGATATTCCATCAATTCCCGGAGACTTGTTTTTTGCCACTTCCTTCGGTGCAGGTTTGACGTCATACTTCAATACCATTGGTTCTTGATCATATGCTACTTCCTGAAATGGATGAACATCAACCAATTATTTGTGGTACAGTAACTCTGTGT
>NW_006921612.1:2871659-2892443 GCF_000298275.1 Orycteropus afer afer
CTTACAATGGGATTCCAGTTCAATAACTCCATTGTAAGTCAGTTATCATATACGTCAAATACCTTATTTATTTATTTTTTAGTTTTCATTATTATTGCCCTTTATTATCAGTATCTTTATAAATTTGATCTTTTATTTGTCTCTGGGGTTGGAAAGACAACATATAAATTTACAGATATATTTAAACATTGTATATAGTACATATTACTAACAATATGATGTACAAAAAATAAAAGGTGGTCCTAAGTGTGGTTTGTTGATACTTGAATATGTTGTATGTTGGGGACTATTAGCACAGCAATCTTATTATTTCTAACTTTTGTGCTTGAAGGCTTTCTTTCTGGAACATAAAGTTTGTCCAGGATGAATAGCCTGATTCAGAAATTGTACTTTTGTGTAACTGTCAGAAATAGAGAAGAATAAAAAGAAAAGACAGGCAGATAGTCTGGAGAGAGAGGGAGATAGTTTTTAGCAAAAAGGTTGAGAACTCAAGAGGACAGGGCAGAGAGATATGAAATGAAAAATGAGATCTTGAAGGCCAGTACAAACATATTTCAAGGAATCAGAGATAAAGCAAGATCTAATTGTCTTTAATGAAGGTGTTAGAAAAGGGGGTAATGTCTCATTTGTACTTAGATGAGAATTGGTGAGGGAAACTAATATATGTAACAGAAGACAGTCTGGCATGTGTCCACAGGGGGACCACACCATATCAATCGTTGTCAGATTGATTCAGACTCATGGCGGCCCCATATGCCTCAGAGTAAAACTGTGCTTCAGAGTTTTCAATAGTTGATTTTTCAGAAGTAGATTGTTAGGCCTTTATTCCAAGGTGTCTTTGGGTGGACTTGAACCAACCTTTTAGTAAGCAGCTGAGTGCATTTACCTTTGCACTACTCAGAGAGGATACAGGAAATTCTTGAGATGCAATTTTTAAAGCCCCAGATACATTCCATACAAAGAACAATTGGGGAACAATCCTTTAAAAACAAGACAGCTCTGCCAAGTGGTTGCAGAAACTCTGGACATATTTGAGAGGCAAAGTCCAAGGATATCAATGTGAATATTTAAAATGCTATCAGGGAAGTTTCACGTCCTTTGTAGGTGTAAATATAGGAATTGCTCATGTCCCGAAGGAAACTTACGGAATGTGGCCTCCAAGGAAGGCCAAGCACAGATGAGATACACTAGCGTAGAGCCAGACAGAAAATGAATATATTGAGTCCAGGCCTGGTCTGACAAAATACCTTGTGGATGGTTTCGCCTATGCAGGGAGATAAGTGTTTGCCAACAACTTAGAACAGTGAGTAATAAGTGTTATGAAGCTGTTGTTGTTGTGTTGTTAGGTGCCGTCAAGTTGGTTCCAACTCATAGCGACCTTATGCACTACAGAAAGAAACACTGCCCAGTTCTGTGCCAGCCTCACAATACTTGTTATACATGAGCCCAGTGTTTCAGCCACCGTGTCATTCCATCTCATTAAGGGTCTTTCCCTTCTCTCCTGACCCTCTACTTTACCAAGAATGCTATCCTTCTCCAGGAACTGGTCCCTCCTGATGTTGTTGTTGTTGTTATATGTCCACAATACGAGAGGTGAAGTCTCACTATCCTCTTTTCTACAGAGCATCCCAGCTGTACTTCTTCCAAGACAGACTTGTTCATTCTCCTAGCAGTCCATGGTACATTCAACATTGTTTGCCAACACCACAATTCAAATGCATCAATTATGTGTCCTAACTTTCACGTGTATATGAGGTTATTGGAAAGACCATGGCTTGGGTCAGACACACCTTAGACTTCAAAATGACATCTTTGCTCTTTAACATTTTGTTGATGTTGTTGTTGTAAGGTGCCATTGAGTTGCTTGCAACTCAGCAACCCTGTGTACAACAGAACAATATCCTGCCTGATTCTGTGCCATCCTTACAATCTTTGCTATGCTTGAGCCCATCATTGCTGCCACTGTGTCAATCCATCGCATTAAGGGTCTTCCCCTTTTTTGCTGACCCTCTACCTTACCAAGAATGCTATCCTTCTCCAGGAACTGTTTCCTTCTGACCACATGACCAAAGTAGGTGAGGTGAAGTCTGGCCAACCTCACTTCCAAGGAGCATTCCAGCTGCACTTCTTCCAGGACAGATTTGTTTGTTCTTTTGGCAGAGTCCATGGTATTTTCAGTATTCTTTGCTAACACCACAACTCAAACGCATCAATTCTTCTTGGCCTTCTTTATTAATTGTCCAGCTTTCACATGCATATGAAGTGACTGAAAATACCATAGCTTGGATTAGGTGGGCCTTAGTCTTCAAAGTGACATCTTTACTCTTTAACACTTTAAAGAAGTTTTTTTTTTTTTTTTTTTTACCCAATGCAGTATGTTGTTTGATTTCTTGATTGCTGCTTCCATGGACATTGATTGTTGTTGCAAGCAAAATGAAATCCTTGCCTTGACAACGTCAATCTTTTCTCTATTTATCATGATGTTGCTTACTGGTCCAGTTGTGAGGATTTTTGTTTTCTTTATGTTGAAGTGTAATCCACACTGAAGGCTGTAGTCTTTGATCTTCATCAGTAAGTGCTTTTCAAGTCTTCTTCATTTTCAACAAGGTTGTGTCATCTTTATATCACAGGTTGTTAATGACTTTTCCTCCAATCATGATGCCACATTCTCCTTCATATAATCTAGCTTCTCAGATTACTTGCTCAGCATACAGACTGAATAAGTATGGTGAAAGGATACAGCAATGACACACACCTTTCCTGATTTTAAACCATGAAGTATCCCCTTCTTCTGTTTGAATGACTGTCTCTTAGTCTGGAATTCCCATTCTTTGCGATGTTATCCATAATTTGTTATAATCCACATTACCGAGTGTCTTTGCATAGTCAATAAAACACAGGTAAACATCTTCTGGTATTCTTTGCTTTCAGCCAAGATCCATCTGACATCAGCAATGACATCTTATGGCCAGGTAGCTGTCTTCCAAATTTCTTGGCGTAACAAGTGAGCACTTCTGACATTGCACCCATTTGTTTAACTGTCTCAATGGGTATTCCATCAATTCCTGTAGCTTTGTTTTGCTCTAATTTCTTCAGTGCAGCTTGGACTTCTTCCTTCAATACCATTGGTTCTTGATCATATGCTACCTCCTGAAATGGCGGAATGTTGACAAATTCTTTTTGGTACAGTGACTCTGTGTATTCTTTCCATCTTCTTTTCATGTTCTTGCATTGTTCAATATTTTGACCATAGAATCCTTCAGCATTGCTACTTGAGGCTTGAATTTTTTTTCCAGTTCTTTCAGCTTGAGAAATGCCAAGTGTCTTCTTTCCTTTTGACCTATCCTACTCTATAGGAAGAGTAGCCAACAGAAATGTTACTGATGACCATGTACATTTAAAACAGGAAAGAGGAAGTGTGTGTGTTTTGAGGAACACACAGGAGAGATGATGATCTTCACCAGTTGCCTGGCATACAGGCTTCAGAAGCTTAACCTAGAATTAGAAATAATGTAGTTGGTATTTTGATTACTTCTGTGTTGAATCTATAGGTTAATTTGGGGAAATCGATAGGTTTATAACATTGAATATTCCCATTGGAATGTAGTTTGTCTCCATATTCATCTTCTTTTATTTCCTTCCTAGAAATTTTATATCTCTCTTCATAATTTTTTTTAGGTTTAATAATAGATATTTTATGGGTTTTATTGTTATGGTGATTGAGATTTTATTTCCATTGTATTTTCCAGTTGATTACTGCTGGCATAGGAAGATATGTCATTTTTCAATATCGATCTGGATTTTTTTAGGTCATTAGTGCTTAGCCTTATTACAAAATAAATGTAAAGAAAACAGAAAGAATGAAGATGGAAGCAGAAATTAATGGAACTGAAAAGTGCAAAGTAGACTTGAACTTATAACAATTTCTTCTTTGAAAAGTTCAAGAACAAATCTTTAGTAAGATTCACCAAGAAAAATTATAAAATAGGAAACTAAATCAAAGTTAATAGAGAGTTTTAAAAGAACAGAATGTTTAAATTTATGCCAGAAAATTTGAACATTTTTATGAAAAAGATAATTACCCAGTAAAATATAAATTTAAAAACTTTAGATAAACTCTGAACATATTAATAACTGTAAAATAGTTTTTACAGTTATAGTTTTAACAACAACAAATTGTAGATGTTGTTAAAAAAATTCCACTAAAAAAAAAAAACAGACCTAGGTCATTTTATTTTTTGTATATTTATTATTCTTATCTGACTCTGGAATTTCTGGCCTTGCAGAATTACCAAATCCACTGCTATTGAGTCCATTTCAACTCATAGTGACCTTATAGGACAGAGTAGAACTGCCCCATTGAGTTTCCAAGGCTGCTTTACAGAAGCAGACTGTCTCATCTTTCTCCCACGGAGAAACCTTTTGTTTAGCAGCCGAATGTCTTAACCCCTATGCCACCAGAGCTCCTCTGCGGAATTATAGACGTCCATGTTTTCTGATGCTCTGGAATAGCTTTTATAAGAATTTGCTCTTCTTTCAAGGTTAATTCCTTTAGTTCAGATGTGTTACTGTGTCATTCCACTCTCGTTTCAATTGATCTCCTTTCTGTATCTGAAAGATTAGGTCCTTTTCATGATTATGGAATTTGCCCTTTTCTTCTCATATTTCTAACAGTTTCTGCTTTATATATTTCATAGTAGTGTTGGGATAGCTGAACAATTTTGTAACCATATTATGTCCTTGGTCATAACTTTGTATCTTTAACTTAAAACCTCTCTATTGAAAAACAAAAAATTAATTATGATTAAAGGTCCCTGAGTGACACTAACGGTTATTGTTTAACTACTAGGCTAACAGATGGCGGTCTGAAACCACCCAGTGGTGCCTAGGGAAACAGGGCGGAAAACCTGCTTTTGAAAGGTCACAGCTGGAAAACCCTATGGAGCACAATTCCACTTTGCACAAACAGGGTCTCCATAAGTTGGAACAGACTCACCAGTAGGAGTAGGTAACTAACAACATTCTGAGTGGCTTCCTCAATCTAACCTGAGCACCTCAGTCTTAGATGAAATTAATCCATTTGTTTATTATTGATGTTTGAATGTGTTCCTGCCACTTAATTTTGTTTCTATTTGCCAAGCTTTTGTTTTTCCCTTCCCCAACCCTTTCTTTACTTGTACTTGGATTGATTTTGTCATTCTTTTTTTTTTCTTTCTAATGCTTTAGATCGGAAGGAAGGTTGGGCAATCCTACTTCCGTAGTGATACTGCCTCAGAAACCCAAGGAGGGGTTGCTATGAGTCAGGGCCGACTCGACAGCAAACAACAGCAACAGCACAACAGCAATGCTTTAGATGTTAGACATCCTGTCTCTTATTCTCTAGTTGCTGTTTTTATGTGCCGTTGAATCGGACCCGACTCATAGAGACTCCTCTTTGGGTTTCGAAGCAATATCACTACGGAAGTAGATTGCCCAACCTTCCTTCTAAGGAATGGCTGGTGCGTTTGAACCGCCAGCCTTCTGGTTAGCAGTCAAGTGCCTTAGGCACTACACCACCAAGCTCCCTTATCCTCTAGTGGTTACCCTAAATGGTTTTTAATACACATATTAAATGTTTCTTTTCCACTAACATGTTAATCATTCCTGCCTCAATAAGTAAAGAATTTCAGTTCAATGTCTCTCATTTTCTCTGCCCTTGCATCCCCAACCACCTCCATACTGAGACCCCATGGTGAGATCATCTAAGATTTTAGTTTCATTCATTCATTCAGTGGCATTTAATGAGCACCTACCATGTGCTAGGCATGATCAAGGCTCTGGGGATACAACATTAAATCTTGAAATTATTTTAAGCAGGGAATCTTATCTCACAAACCACTACTTTCCTAGAAGAGACATAAAAAAAATTAACAAGTAAAATGTATTATATATTATACGTACCTGATCAGGGATGGCCCCATTGAAGAGGTGACCTTTGCATAGTAAGACCAACGGAAGTGAGGGAGTGTTTCAAGTGGATGTGAAGGGGAGCCAAGGAAACGTGTGACCTGAAGTGGGCACCTGCCTGGCAGTGTTCAGGGTGGCAGAGGTAGTTGATAAGCAGTCAATGACAAGAAGTAAAGGCATTAGCACAAATTACGAATATCCTTCTTCTTGTTGCTTTCTTGGAGACTTCCTCAGCTCCAAGCTCTCACTTGTCTTTCTAGCTATTTCATAGAGGTTTCTAATTGCCAAAATCTGTAGTTGACCATTTTTTTCTCCTGGATACAATATTACCTTGTTTCTTTCTGATTATTTGAATTATACTTGCTGTTTTGGTTCTCTCTAATGCTGCTATAGCAGACATACTATAAATTTGTGGCTTTAGCAAAGAGGGATTTATTCTCTCACAGTTTAGGAGGTTAAAAGTCTTAGTTCACCAGTGTCCACTCATGAAGGCCCCTCAACCTTGGGCTTCATTCAGCTCTGCCTCCTGTTCTAGGCCCACTAGAGCTGGAAGCATTTTTTGACCCTTGCAGCTGCTGGCAGTTGAGGCTGATGAACCCAAGATCGACAAGTAAAATGGCAGTCCCAAGACTAGCAAGCAACACGGCAGGCACTAGTTCAAGTGCAGAAACAGTCCCAAGATAGGCAGGACACATGGCAGGCCTCTGCTGCTTGGCTACATGCAGGATCCAGACGTGCCAAGAAGCTCGAGATGCTTCTCAAAGCATCTCCTTTATATACTGGAAAAAGGCAACTAATTAATTGCTTTCAGGAATTCCTCACCATGTTACTATGCCCCTCCTGTTATGGATTTATTCTTACTTCCTTTCAAAAATGTCTTTTTTGTCATGCCATGAGATTTTAAGCAAGTGATTCCTAGAGATCAGTGGTCACACTATTTTCTCTGAAAACAATGTAATTAATACTCAGCAAAGAAACAATAAATCCATTATACCTTTTATTTTTAAGATAGAAACAGACAAGAATGTTAGCTTGGTTTTTTCCCCAAGTTTAAATTAACTAGTAAGATAAGAAGTGAACAAAAGCTGTTATTTACAAAAGACAAATATAACTATGTAGGTAAGTTTTTATTCCAAAATAGGAATACTGACATATACAAAGTGATCATTTTATAAACATTCATCTAAATCTTTTATACTCAAGGACATTTTTCTTAGGAAAAAAAATCAATATTAACTCTTTGGTATCATCTTTTAAAATAATTTCTTCTTGGATTCTTATCCACTCGAGTGCTTATAAATGTCTAAGGAATGTATAAGGATGTATTCTGATGAGTAATTTATGAATTTGGAACTGTAAGCTGAGAGGTCCTGTATCTTTAAAATTTTCCATCAGTTATGGACCATTCCAAAGCAGTGTGGTACGGAAGGAGCTCTGGAGTCCTGAAACCAGGAGTCTGGATTGTACTTCTACTTCTTTCCTGATGTATGATCTTGGGTGGGATGCAGTCTCTGCATTTCAACTTCTCATCTTTGAAATGAGAAGGGTGGGTGATTCCAAACTTCCAAGGATTTTTTTTTTGAAAGAATTTTTGAAAGGATTAAGTACGATAATAATAAACGTAAAAGCACTTGGCCAAACGCCTGGCCTACAGCTGACATTCTTAAAATGTCAGTCTAAAAACCATTCTGGTAGACATAGGAAAGAGGGAAGAACAGGGAATCCCTGCTTTCTGCCCTCTTCTGTACCCATAAAGAAGACTGGGCGATCTATTTACGTAGAGATACTGCCATTGAAACCCAAGAAGGGGTTGGTAATGAGTTGAATCAACTCGAGGGCAGAGAATTTGCTTTTCTTTTTTTTTTTTGGTTCTGTTTCCATTGCCTCTTGGGTCAAATAAGAATCTCCCTGAAGAAACTAATTGTTAACAAGAGAAAACAAGCTATTTAAGGAACTGCAACTGAACTTCAATAAATTATATTTGTGAGCTTAGTTATTATCAACTATTTTATGTATCACTTTGGTTTTTTATTTTTTATTTCAAGCAATTAATTTGGTCCTATTTCCTTTGTAAGGCAAACTCTATTTTTTAAGGTAGTCAACCTCTGTAACCTTAATTTCTTTTCTAAAACCCTTTTGGTTTTAAAGGAAGCTTCTTTTAATTTTTGCCCTAAGAGACAGGGTATTTACCCTACATTATTTTAACAGAATCACATTTGCTCTAAAGTAAAACAATTTGTTTTTCTTTACTGAATTTGATGCCTTTGGGCTAATTTCTAAAAGAGCAAACTTGTAAGCAATTACATAATTTTTATTAAGTGAGCTAATTCTTACTTTTATCTCCAGCCTTTACAGTTAAAATATTTTTTTGGAATATTGCTTTGCAGTAGGTTACAAGAAACCCCAATTGGCTGAAATTATATCCATTATCTGAAAAACTGGTACCTGTAAGATAATCTAAGAGTGATTCTTCAGGACTAAGAAAATTCACACTTGTCCATGGAAGCATACTAATGACATAATGAGACAAACATTTGTTCCTGAAAAATGGTTTCAAAATAGCCTAGGGCATGTAGTAACATAGGAAAAGCTCTAGCCCAGAATTCAAAAGGCTTGGGTTTGTATTCCTACCATCAACTTGCCCTTATAGTCACCTTCAGTCAGTCACCATACATCTCTGGGCCTCTGTCCCCTGACATGTACTATGAGAGGCTGGGCAATAGTCTCTGATGCCCATTCCTATTCAAACACCCCATGGTTCAAGGACCTCCTTTAGCCCAATGAGCATTCTGAACGCTCCACTCTTCCAGAAAATCTGAGGGTGCCTCCCTCAGATATGTCGTCCAGTTAGAAAAAAGAGGGGTCTGTCTTCCTTTGCATTGGCAGTCTGGAATTCATCACGCAGTCGGAACTGCCACTCATCTTCCAGCTCGAGGCGGACAACTGTCTGGCGAAGAGAGTTCCGATCTTGACAGATCACGCACAAGGTTGCACCTATGTGGCAAGATATGTAGAAGACATGTGAAAAGAAAAGATGAGTTTATCAAAGAGAAAACTGCTGTCTGAATACTACTTGTAATAACACCATATGATGCTGTTTGGAAGGGAAGAACCAGATGTCTAAGTCAGTCTCTTGTTTCTTGTGTAATGCTTTATCATCTTAATAAGATAGAAAGTGTGATTGTTATTTGACAGGTTTGGCAGGTGAGACAATAAAGAGACAGAATAAAAATAGAAAAAGAACTGAACAGAGGAACAGAAATGGAGATAAACAGGTCTGATCACAAACCAAGCATTCACAGCTCCAGTCCTTGCCCCACTCCACTTTTTAGCTTAATCCCACCCTCTCTTCCCATTCAAACTCTGCTCAAGCATTCAGGGCTAGTGCACTTCCCACCTTTTTCCACATGCCCAGCTATGTGGATTCTCCCTGAACTTCTAATGAAAATCAATCATATTTTTTCCTTCCTTCCTTCCTTCCTTCTTTCTTATCTGCCCACCTCCGTGTCCTATACTGCCCTGAGATGAAATGTTTCCTGAGGGCAGAAACCTCTTAATATTTCCCAAGGCCTTATATGAGGAGCTCTGGTAGAATAGTGTCTAAGGCACTTGACTGCTAACCAGAAGGCTGGCAGTTTAAACCAGCCACTCCTCGGAAGGAAGGTTGGGCAATCTACTTCCGTAGTGATACTGCCTTGGCAACCCAAGGAGGGGTCGCTATGAGTCAGGGCCGACTTGATGGCACACAACAACAACAACAACAACAACAACAACCAGGCCTTATATACTGTTAAGGAGCTCTGGTTGCGTAGTGAATAAGACATCTGGCTGCTAACCAGAAGGTCAGCAGTTCAAACCCACTAGCTGCTCCATGGGAGGAAGATGAAGCAATTTCCTTCTGTAAAGATTTATAGGCTTGGAAACCCAACGGGGGTTGCTATGAGTCAGAATGGACACCATGGCAATGGGTTTGGTTTTTGGGTTATATACTGTTGGTGCTCACTAAACAGCTGCTATAGCGCAAAGTCAGAGTAAATAATAAAAAAGAAAATGAAAGATCAATTAGGGATCTGAGCAGGATTGGAAATACATTGGAAATAACTTTTCTAAACCCACAGAATGAGTGTTTTCCACTCTCAACTACTCTAATGTGAAAACAGCCACAGAAAGAAAAAGATTAGAGTAAGAGCAAAGGAGTCCATGCTGCCCAAAGGCTAGGAGGGAAGAGTCATCTACCAGCATGGAGAAACAGCTGTGGAGAACTGAGCACTCATTTTAAGGATGTGGACTGAAAAGGAACACAAACACTGAAAAGATCTGCTATTCACCTAAAAGAAAAGGCATGTGTCTAGTCTCTATCTCAATAGGTATAGGGGAGAGAAAGCTGGCCTAGGACTAAGGAGACCCAGGCCCCAGTCCCAGCTTTATGTGCCTTCCAGGATGATCAGGGCAGTCACATTCCCTCTATGGGCTCAAGTTTGTTCCTTGGCAAAGCAGGACTAAAACCAAAGGTCACCTCCTTAGAGGGACTGGGAGACTACAGGCATTTAAGTTAAGGTCCAGGGTATTATAAGTTACCTGTTATATAAGGAGCTCTGGTGGTGCAGTACTTAAAGCATTTGGCTGCCAACCAAAAAATCAGTGGTCTGAATCCACCAGCTACTCTGTGGTAGAAGGATGAGGCAGTCTGCTTCCATTTAGACTTATAGCCTTAGAAACCCTATGGGCCAGTTCAACTCTTGGAATCAACTTGATGGCAGTGGGTTTGAGTTTTTGGTTTTCTTCTAAGTTATAAGAGTATTTTACATTACCTTTCAGAAAATGAAACTTTTTCAAAAAGCTAGCTCCCACAAAAGAGTCACAGAGATATAACAGGAGTCCACTGAACAGCAAGTCAGAGCTGCTGATGTTTAAAGAGTGGGGCCTGGAGCTCACATAACAAACAGAAATCTGAAAAAGAAGGAATCCAAGAGAAAACATTACTTCCCAGGAGTTACTTCAACAATTTTACACTAGGAGTTACGATCTAATAAATATTAATTGCCTGGTCAAACACAAGATTTTGGGGAACTAAAAACAACATTTTAATGTTATTTTCCAAAGTTATATCGTTAAAATCAATTTAAAGAGGTTTATCCAGACTTATCTATACATTAATTAATTTGAAAATCATAAATGTTTCAACATGAATTGGGTTTCAATCTCAACTTTTTATTCTTGGATAAACCATTTAAACTCTCAGTCTTAATTTCATCATCTATAAAATGGAGTATGGACCTGAAGCAAAATAGTTGAGTAGTTATAATTCAGAGTCCTGCATTCTAGTTCACCTGTTTTAATAATTTTTCTGATTCATGGATTTGGCACTGACCCTCTCTACAAGATACCTGAGATCCCAGGTTAAGGTAGCAGTCAACTGACAGCACAGGGTGGTTGTAATTCTTCAGTGAGAGTGGGAAGAAGCGGTGGCTGTGGTACTGGAGGAATTTCTCAAGCAAGAGTTGTGCAGGGGCTGCGAGAAATGTGTGCTTGCTGTCGGGGGCACAGATGTACTGAGCTGGCACAATGGCCACTGGGTTATCAGACACCTGCATGGGAAGACATAAGCATCAGGCCACTCTTCTCACTGAGGAAGGAGTGATGGGCTCACCCTGAGGAAACAAGTGCTTCCCACAGGCTTCTAGGCTGCATGGGAACCAAGACAACTGGTGTGGCCCATTTATAGCAGCTAGAAACAAAGATCATACAGTAGAGGGTAATAAAGTGAGAACACATACCTCAAGAATAAAAATCTCTATTCAGAAAAGTTAGGTTTTACCAAAGTGTAATATGTGAAAATTAATCAATGTAATAATTAAGAGTTGTAGACATTTATCATTACCTGAGGAAAACTGGCTATTAAGTTTAGAAAAAACAAGAGAACGAGCAGACCTTGTGGACATTTCCCCAAATTCAGTGATCCAAACCTCTGGGAATGGGACCACCAGCCAGAAATCTATAGGTCAGCCTTCCTGTCCCTCTCATATCCAATCAGTTATCAAGTCCCATCCATTCTACCTGCTGCACATCCTTGCCATCCCACCCTTGCTTCCCCTCTCAACTGCATGTGAGTCCATTATCTCTTACTCCCATCACCAGTACATTTTCCACACTGTAGATCATCTAGAGAGAATGTCTACACAAACACAGCTAAAGAAATCTTCTGCTGAATAGTCTTCAGTGGCTTCTCATTACTCCAAGGAAAAGTCTAGAACTTCCACATTAGTTGATAAGACCCTGTCTACTTCTCCAGCTCATCTCCTATACCTTCCCCCTTCCTTTTTACACATCCTCCAGTGCCTCCTTTCAGTTCTTCAACTATATCTTGCTGCTAACCCCATTAAGCCTCTTCCCCAGATTTATCCCTCTGCCTGGCTCTTTGACTACCTGGCTCTCTCATTTTTCAGGTGTCAGCTTTAATGCCACTTCCTCATTGGAAACTTCCACAGCCACCAACATCCCAGTTGAGCCATGGCTAGACTAGGTCTCCCTGTTACACACACTTCACTTTGTTGTGGTTATCACAATGGTGACTAAATAAATATTTAACATCAGCCTGTGTTAGTGAGTGCATTGGATTATACACTTGTAAGTAATGGGATTGAGTTTATCTTCTTAAAATTCCTGCCCTACAGTGGGTGCTTAGTGAAGATTTAAAGACTAAAGAAATGAAAACTAAGTTATTTCATTCAGATGAAAGAGTATTTAAAAATTACTGCCTTTCCTATATATAATCAATATATTGGCAAATAAACATAAAGGAAAACTAAGATATATTCAAAATAGGAATAAAGATAAAACACCTATGAGTTAACCTAAAAGGAAATGTCTAAATATATGCTTCAAATAATGATACTGAGGAACATAAAAGAAAAATGAAATTCGTTTCAATTAGTTGAAAAGGTACATTGGGGTTTTTGGTAGAAAGGCAATATGGTAAAGATTGCAATTCTCCCCAAATTAACCTACAAATCTAATACAATTCCAATTAAAAAACTTTTTTTTTTTTTTCTTTTGGAATTTAACTAAATGAAGAACTCCTGGAAGTACAAACTTTTTTTTTAAAGTGTTGCTACTTTGTAAGAGAAATGAGAATGGACTTTCCCCCTCAGAGGAGGCTTTAATTCCTGGGGAAAGCACAGGTGGAAGATGTAGCTAGCATCTGAATTTAGATCTGGCACAGCTCAGGAGATGTAACTACATAAGGAGTTCGCAGACCCCAGGCAGGGCATAGGTTAGAAAGGCAGCTGGTATAAAAATGGCTGATGTCATCAAGGTAAGATTCAAGACAGGCAAAAGGTGAAAAACAAAAAACTGGGTGCTAGCCCATGAGATCAAACAGAACTTTGGGCAGAAACACTCCACACCTGGATAGCTTCCTGGAAGATAATGACTCCTAAGGGCTTGCTAACATTATACCAAAAACCAAACCAAACTCACTGCCGTTGAGTTGATTCTGACTCACAGCGACC
Source organism: Orycteropus afer afer (assembly GCF_000298275.1). Classification (NCBI taxonomy): domain Eukaryota; kingdom Metazoa; phylum Chordata; class Mammalia; order Tubulidentata; family Orycteropodidae; genus Orycteropus; species Orycteropus afer. The sequence goes on from NW_006921612.1 coordinate 2,885,117, forward strand.
CCTAGTGGGTCCCCAGAGTGATAAATCTTTATCCCTCTTTTTTGCCCCATCTTCCTTCCACAGAGTGGCTGGTAGGTTTGAACCATCAACCTTCTGGTTAGCAGGCAAATGCCTTAGGCACTATGCCACCAGAGCTCCTGTGCTGAGATTTACTCACTCACTCACTCACTGCCATCAAGTCGGATCTGACTCACAGTGACCCCCTCCTTGGGTTTCCAAGGCAGTATCACAACAGAAGTAGATTGCCTAATCTTTCTTCCAAGGAGTGGCTGGTGGATTTGAACCGCCAGCCTTCTGGTTAGGAGTCAAATGCCTTAGGCACTATGCCACCCGAGCTCCCATGCTGAGATTATTCATCTTAAATTCCCCAGGCCTTCTCAGCTAGAATGGACATAATTGGATTATCTCTCTCATTGCCAAAGGCTGGTTCATGGACAGATAATACAGTTGTCTAGCTAGCCTGGCAATGCCAATCAAGTAATTATTAAGCTAGGAACTACCAGAGTAAGCCTGGTACACAGTGGTTAAAGAGTTTAGCTACTAACCAAAAGGTTGGCAGGTTGGATCCATTAGATGCTCTGTAGGAAAACGATATGGCAGACTATTTCTGTAAAGAATTATAACCTTGGAAACCCTATGGGCAGTTCTCTTCTGTCCTACAGGATTGCTATGAGTCAGAATTGACTTGATGGCACCAGCTGTGGTTTCTATTGGGGGCATAGAGAAAAATATGGCATTATTCCTGCCCTCAAGAGGTTCTGTCTAGCAGAGAAGCCAGACAAGTGAGCAAATAATTACCATCCAAAATTACCAAGTGCAATGATGGAGATATGGAGGGAGACTGGGAGAGTCCCTAACCCAGCCCAGAGTGGAGGATGAGGTAAGAGTATACAAAATAGTTTGGTGGTAAATGTGATACTTGAGCAGAATCTTAAAGGACACTGATTGAAAACAGAGACCTGAAGATAAATCCAATGGGATCTTTAACTTCAAAGCCTCAGTGCCACTAGAAACCTTTACTAACACTTCTTAATGGTCAAGCCCCACCCCTGATTCTAAGGAGATGCCATGGTCTCCTCTGATAGCTCCCACCCACAGTTTTCACACCAAAACAGCCTGGCAACATGGTCAGCACTCACCTTAGACGTGATGTGAAAGGACCTGTGCCCACCCACTGCAATCTGCTTCTTCATCATGCTGAAGCGGTTGAATCTGCAGAGCAGGAGGCCTGCACTATGCACTCGCAAGTTGAAATCCACATCGTCACACATGAACCTACTCAGAACCAGAGGAGGGATGAGATCTGATTGTATGGCATACCTACCCAGTCACTCCCTCATAACTAGAGTGTGCATTCTCTGGTAGTAGGGAGTTTTGAAGATAGAGTAGGCTTTGTTCCTACCTTTAAAGACTTTACTCTAAGGAAGGATATGAGGCAAAAAGTAAAAAGGAGAAATGTTAACATATCTTCACCAGGAAGGGCAGTGTATACCTAAGGCTCAAACTATACAAGGGCTGCCAGTGCTATGTGCCAGGTATTGTGTAAGGACCTTTACAACCACTTGTAAAAAGAGTTAACTTGTTAAAAAAAAAACAACAAGACTGCCTATTGTTAAAATGTCAGCACTACCTAAGGCAATCTACAGTTCCAACAATCCCTACCAAAATTCTAACAGCCTCTTTGCAGAAATGGAGTATCAATCCTCAACTTCATACAGTATTGGAAAGGGCCCTGAATAGCCAAAGGCATCTTGAAAAAGAACAGAGTTGGAGCACATTTCCTGATTTCAAAATGTACTGTACAGCTACAGTAATTAAAACAGTGTGGTACTGGTGTAAGAACAGACATAAAAACCAATGGAATAGGATTGAGAATCCAGAAATAAACCCATACGTCTATGGGCAACTGATTTTTGACGAAAGTGCCAAGTCCATTCCATTGGGAAAGAATGGTCTCTTCAACAAATGGTGCTAGGACAACTGGATATCCACATGTAATTTAGACCCTGACACCATATATAAAAATTAACTCAAAATGTAACAATGACCTAAATAAAAGAAATAGAACCATAAAATACTTAGAAGAACACATGTGGGTCACATTGATTGTGACAAAGGATTCCTAAATATGACAACAAAAGCATGAACAAAAGACAAAATACACAAAATATTGAAACTTTCATGCAACAAAGGACTATCAAGAAAGCAAGAGACAATGCAGTACAAGACACACACAAAAAAGAAAGAGACAACCTAAAGAATAGGAGGTTATCTGATATATTTTATAGAGGTTTAATATCCATCATTATATTAAAAAACACCTACAATTTAATAAAAAATAGACAAACAACCCAATGGAAAAGTGGGTAAAAGTCTTAAATAGACACTTCTCCAAGGAAGATACATAAACAATCAACAAGTACATGAAAATATGCTCACCATCATTAGTCATCAGGGAAACACAAATCAAAACTACTCAACACCAAAAAAAACTCACTGCCATCGAGCTGATTCCGACTCATAGCGATCCCATTGGGCTTCCAAGGCTGTAAATCTTTCTGGAAACAGATCACCTCATCTTTGTTCTGCGAGTGGCTGGTGGATTCAAACCACTGATCTTTTGGTTAACAGTCAAAGGTCTTAATCACTGGACCACCAGAGCTCCTACTAGGATGGTTATTATCAGAAAAAATTGGATAACAGTTTGTGTTGCCAAGGCTGTGGAGAAATTGGAATTCTTGTACATTGCAATGTGAGGAAAAGTTTGCCAATTCCTCAAAAAGTTAAATTTAGAATATCGTATGACTCAGCAATTCCAAAAGACTTGAGAGCAGGAACAGATACTAGAGCATTAGTCACAAATAACCAAAAGGTGGAAACAACAAAAATGTCCATCAACAGACGAATGGATAAATAAAATGTGGCATATCCATACAATGGAATATTACTCAGTCATAAAGAAAATGAAATTCTGATACATGCTACAACATGGACAGACTGTGAAAACATGCTGAGTGAGATACATCAGACACAATAGGACAAGTATTATACAATCCCATGCATAGAGACAAAATTTTAATAGTTACTGGGGAGGGATGGGGCTAGGAAATGAGGGGGTTACTGCTCAAGGAATACTGAGCTTCTGTGTGGGACAATGGAAAACTTTTGGTGATGGCTGTACAGCATAGTGAATATAACTGATGTCATTTAATCATACATTTTGAAAAATGGTTAAAATGGAAATTCTTTTGTTATAATATTTGCCACAGAAGAATTAAAAACAACAAAAAAAAGAAAATGACAACAATAAAATTCTTTAAGGTTAAAATTATTAGCCACATTTTATAGCTGAGGAAAGTAAGGGTCAGAGAAGATAAGCAGCCTGCCTACATTGCAAAGCTGGTAGTGGAAGAACCCAGACCCACAGCAGGTCAGTCTGACGCCAAAATCTGTACTCTAAACTGGGCTACCTTGGGCTGTGTGCCCTCTGGTTGGCAAATAAAAAACCAAATCAGTTGCTGTTAATTCCAACTCATGCAACCCCATATGTGTCAGAGTAGAACTAGCCCATAGGGTTTTCAATGGCTATGGTCTTTTGGAAGGAGATTACAAGTTCTATCCTTCAACATGCTTCTGGGTATATTCAAAGCATCCACCTTTCAGTTAGCAGCCAAGTGCTTAACCATGTATGCCATGCAGGGATATAGAGATACTCAATAAACATTTAGTGACTGAATTATTCTTGAGATGCTAGTACTTCTAAGGAGCTCTGGTGGCATAGTGGATAAGGCATTTGACTGCTCATCAGAAGGTCAGCAGTTCAACCCCACCAGCTGCTCCAGGGAAGACGGGGCGATCTGCTTCCATAACGATTTACAGCCTTGGAAACCCAATGGGGGTTGCTATGAGTCAGAAACGACTTGATGGCAGTGAGGTTTTTTTTTTTTTTTAAAGTACTTCTAAGGCTAGAAGTACCACCAGCCACTCCTGGGAAGGAAGGTTGGGCAATCCTACTTCCATAGTGATACTGCCTCGGAAACCCAAGGAGGGGTCGCTATGAGTCAGGTTTGACTCGAGGGCACATAACAACATAACAACAACAAGGCTAGATAGGAGCTCTGGTAGCATAGTGCCTAAGGCACTTGACTGCTAACCAGAAGGCTGGTGATTCAAACCCACCAGCCACTCCTCAGAAGGAAGGTTGGGCAATCTACTTCCGTAATGATAACTGCCTTGGAAACCCAAGGAGGGGTCGCTATGCATTGGATCCTACTCGATGGCACATAACAACAACACAACAACAAGGCTAGACAGCTCTGGTGGTGTAGTGCCTAAGGCATTTGACTGCTAAACAGAAGGCTGGTGGTTCAAACCCACCAGCCACCCAGCCACTCCTCAGAAGGAAGGTTGGGCAATCTACTTCTGTAGTGATACCACCTCGGAAACCCAAGAAGGGGTTGCTATGAGTCAGATCCTATTTGACAGCAGTGAGTTTGGTTTGGCTTGTTTAAGGCTGCTAACCAGAAGCCTGGTGGCTCAAAGCCACCAGGCACTCCCCAAAAGTAAAGTTGGGTAATCTACTTCCACAGTGATATTGCCTCGGAAACCCAAGAAGGGGTTGCTGTAAGTCAGGTCCAACTCAACAGCAGTGAGTTAGATATGTAGAGAGCAATATAAAGATATTGCGTTATAGTTGTTTTTAGTGCTGTAAGTTCCTAAAAGAAAGTCTGCAGTAGCAGAGTAGGCCAAAAAAGCAAGATAAACAAATCCAAAAAAGCAAAAAACCAAACTCACTGCCATCAAATCGATTCCAACTCATAGCAACACCCATTGGGTTTCTAAGGCTGTAAACCTTTACAGAAGTAGATTGCCTCATCTTCCTCCCACAGAACAGCTGCTTAGTTCGAACTGTTCACCTTCTGGTTAGCAGCCAAATGCCTTTCGTACTATGCCTTCAGAGGTCCTTAATTCACTAACTAAATTATCACGTGAATTGATTAATACAATTGAACAAGCTTATTCAAATCTCCCCTCCATAAAATTATACAACAGTGAAAAAAGGTAAAAGCTGAAAGCAGGGGCCACACCAATATGAATGGGTAGGAATTCTCTAGTTTGTACCTGCAGAGCAAAGGTGAGGAAGCCATCTGTCAGGCCTAAGGCTTGCTTCTCCTGGAGGGCCCTGGGACTGTGAGCTGTGTTCATGGCTGCACTGGGACACCCCACTGCACCCCCCACCTGTTACAAGGGGCAGGAGCTCACCGATTCTGGTTGTACTGCACGTTCTGGGTCAGATCCACATTCAGGATGATGAAGTCATGGACATGGCAGCGGGAGAAAGGCTCGCGCACTTCACTGCTCTTGGTCTTGCTTGACCATTTCCGCATCCCGATCAGGGCATAGTTAGTGATGTTGGGGGATGCCTCGATGTGCTGCATGATGTGCTTCAAGGAGACATTCCTTTCTGACCAGGAAAATTCCCTGTTCAAAGGAAGGAGATTGATATCCCTATGTTGATATTCAAACAACAACAAGGTTTCTGTACTAGGCCAGCCATGGTACTGGCCTTCCACATGAACCTCATGTACTAACAGATTGGGATAATGGAATCCATTAAAGCCACCAACCATGCTGAGCAATGGGTCGAGCAATTCAGGCTCATTAACCTTTAATTCTCATAACAATCCTATGGCATAGGCATTATTATCTCCATTTTATAAATGAGGAAAATGAGGCTCAGAATATCTTGCCCAGTGTCACTTAACAGAGCTTAGATTTGAACAGTTCGCTCTGAATCCAAATCTTTTATTCTTTCCCTCATGACAAGCCACTTACATTTCCAGTTTGCCAGACATAAAGGTAAAATGGGATAAAAGGAGCTTGACTTTCCATTTTGAAATCCAAGTGAGAAAGTAGGGAAGGAAGGAGGTATCCTACAAATATCACCCTCCCCAAGGTGGTGGTGTTTGAGATCTGAAAAGACAGTGAGATTGGCCAGTGTAGCTGACACTTGATGGACTAGGACAGAAGGGCTGAAGGACGTGACCACATGGCTGAGAGTCAAAGTCTAGATGAAAATTCTGTCCACAAGGGCCCTGAGAAGTTGCCCAACTTTTCTAGACCTCAGCTTTCTTTACCCCAACTGAGGGGTTTAAAATAAACTCTCTGAAGCACCAACTGGCTTTGACACCAGGATTTTAAATAACGCTTTAAGGCAGTATGTAGAGTTCAGTTGTCTTCTTCACGCTACTGTAGAGACAGCCCTTAGCCAAGTCCTTGCCCTTAGAAGAGTGGCAGCACAGATACAAAAGCAAGCAGAATGAGATGGAGAAGTGAGTGGAAACTCCCATTTACTCCCTCAGCAATTAACCCACTGAATAATGAATGAAAAACTACAGACTGAGATCAGAACTCCAGGTGGCAGCTAAGGTGTTAAGAGTGGTAGTGAGTCCAAAAGCAGGGGCCAGGAGGAGCAGGAATAGCATAGAACCTGGGCTAACATCATTCTGGGGCAGGGCTGAATAAACACTCCAAACAGGGAGCTAATCTTAGGAAGCTGTACCCCAATTTTTTTTAATGCATTTTATTGAAATATAATTTATGTACAGTGAAATACACAAAACCAAAGTGACATGGGTCAATGCATTTTTTTTTTTTGCAGTGTTCCCTCCCTTTCCCTTCCACACCTGGCAACCAACAAAGAAAGCTTCCCCCCATGTATAAACCTTTCCTTGACCCTCCACAACAACCAACTAATACTATATTTGTCCTTCTGTCATTGACTTATTTCACTCAGCATAATGTCCTCCAAGTCCATCCATATTATGTGGTGTTTTGCAGACTCTACATTACTCTTTAGTGCTGCTTAGCATTCCAGTATGTGTATGTACCATAGTTAGGTCATCCACTCTTCCACTGATGGGCACGTAGGTTGTTTCCATCTTTTTGCTATTGCAAATAGTGCTGTGATGAACATGAATGTGCATGTATTTGTTCCTATCCTGGCTCTCACCTCTCTGGGATATATACATAGTAATGGGATTGCTGGGTCAATTGGTATCTGCAATTCCAACTTTCTAAGGAATCACCATATTGCTTTCCACAGTGGTTGTGTCACTTCACAGTCACACAAGCAGTGTATGAGAGTCCCAATCTCTCTGCATCCCCATGAGCATTTGTTATTTTCTGTCTCACTGAACCTTGCCATCAGTGCTGGGGTGAGATGGTATATCTCATTGTTGTTTTGATTTACATCTCTCTGAAGGCCAATGATTGTGAGCATCTTTTCATGTATTAGCTGACCACCTGAATATCCTCCTTGGTGAAG
>NW_006921612.1:2902098-2906834 GCF_000298275.1 Orycteropus afer afer
AAAAAAAAAATAAGTGAAGTAGAAGATGAAATAACTGAACTTATCTACTCTCAAGAGAAAAGAACAAAGAAAAGTGAACAAACCAAATGGAAATAGGGAATTCAATTAAAAAATCTAAGATTAGAATTTTTGGAATTCAAGAGCACCATGACATCAATAAAGGCATAGAAACAATTTTCTAAGAGGCAATCACAGAGAAATTCCCAGACCTGATCAGAGAACCAAGCCTGCAAATACAGGAAGCTACATGAGCCCCAAGTACAAGAAACACAAAAAGATCAACTTTGCGCCATATCCTAATAAAATTCTTGAAAATCAAAGAAAAGGAAAGAATTCTGAAAGCAACCAAAGAAAAATGCAATATAACATACCAAGGGTCTTTCACCAGAATTAGTGAAGACAAAATGATCAAAACAAAGGAAGACACTAGGAGAAACACAGGATTAAAAGACAACAAAGGTAAATAATATTATATACACAATACTGCAATAATAGTCATAACAATAATCTATGAATGGATACATAGACAAACATGAAACTGAACAGGTATGGGAAGGTGAATGGACAACACTCACAGATATATATAGGTTTGACAGAGGTTATTTCCATGTATGTATTTTTATGTGCTGTAAATATATCCATGAATGTAGTAAACAGGGAGCAAAGTTATGAAAATATCTTGTTGTTGTTGTTGTTAAGTGCCGTTGAGTCATCTCCAACTCATAGAAACCCTATACACAGCAGAATGAAACACCACCTGGTCCTGTGCCATCTCCATGATCCTTGCTATACTTGAGCCCATCACCATTGCCCTCATGTCAATCCATCTCGTTGCCATAATCAAACATCTAGAGGGAATGAGTTGCTGTTCTAGTGACTCAGGACCACAATCATGGGGGACATCAAGGTCAATTGGCACAACATAGTCTATAAAGATTATGTTCTACATCCTATTTTGGTGAGTAGAATATTGACTGGGGTTTTCAAAGCTTATCAGCGGCAATCTGAAGGGCAACTATTGGTCTCTTTCCATCTGGAGCAAAGAAGAATGAAGAAAATTAAAGATGTAAGGAAACAATTAGTCCAAAGGACTAACAGACCATGAGAACCCCAGCCTCCATGATCTTGAGACAAGAACTAGATGGTGTCGGGCCACCACTGCTGGCTACTGTGAAAGTGATTACAATAGAAGGTCCCAGATAGAGTGGGAGAAATATGTAGAACAAAAGTCAACAAAAAAAGTCCAGGCTTACTGGTCTGATAGAGAATGGTGGAACCCCCCAGACTATGGCCCTTAGATATCCTTCAAGCCTGGAACTGAAGTCACTCCTACAGCGCAACTTTTGGCCAGGCAATGGATGAGCATATGGGGTGAACAGTGGCACCAAGGAGTTATGTACTCCTTGGAGCAATCAACTGCATGGAATTGGGGAGTGGGGAACATTTGCCCAGGGATACAGGTCAGATGGGATGGGAAAAAAAGAGGGATGAATGGAAGCATTGAACACAGGAAGTGGGAAGAATGGTTTTGCACAGTGTTGTGGGGCAAAGTGTGGATGAGTTATACAATGGTGGACCAGTGTGCTCTATATACTTTCACCCAAATTACAATGAAAAATTATCTGGGAAAAAAAAAAGAAAAAAATCAATGCAGGTTTCTCCCTAGACTCTAGAAGCCAGAAGACAATGGAGCAACATATATAATATACTAAACCAAAACAATTGCCAACCTAAAATTCTTTACCCAGCAAAGCTGTTATTCGAAAACAAGGGGGAAATCAAGATGTTCCCAGACAAACAGAAGCTCTGGGAATTTGCTACTACCTGACCAGCTTTGCAAGTATTACTCAAGGAAGTACTCAAATGGAAAAGCAAGAGTTTTAAATAAATACTCATATCTGTACATGAGGAAAAAAATAAGAGAGATCTCGAAAAGAAAGAAAAAAAAAATAGCAATAACATGGGCAATCATAAGGACCAAGTATATGAAACTTTCAGGGAATAACTCAATACTTACACATTCAGCAAACAATACAACATCAAGTTTGTAAGAAATAAGTACAGAGTAAACTTATAAAGTATGTGTTGTATATTGATATTAATGGAGAGACACCTTAATGATGTGATGGAATAAAGTTTTAGAAACCTTCATTTGATGATAAGGCATGACTCAAAAAGAAAAGAAACAGCTGCAAACATCTATTAATGTTTGGAACATGGAATGTATGAGATACGAATCTAGGAAAACTGGAAGTTGTCAAAAATGAAATGGAGCACATAAAGATCGATATCCTAGGCATTAGAGTGAGCTGAAATGTACTCATATTTGCCATTTTGGATTAGACAATCATATGGTCTTGCAGTGTAGTAAATTACATGGTATGGTTTTTCTGGCCATAGTCTTTGTAACTCCTCTTTGCCGTGAGTAACTGATTGTTAAAGTTATCTACCTGGTGTATTTCTTTTCCTTTTTTTTTTTTTTTAAATTTAAAGATTATAAAATTGGTTTACTGTAAAAGCAATTCAAGAATACCCGGTTAAAGTCTTATCCCAATGCTACCCAATACAACCAAAAAGCAGTTAAACACTTTGACATTAGAAACAAGGACATAATAAGAAAGACCACATCAAGGCTGTGATTCAAACTCAAAAAGAGAAAGAACTCTTGGGTCTCCTTCAGGTAAGTACAGAGGGTGTGGTAAGATCAAAGCTCTGTGTCAGGTAGCACAGTGCTGCTACAACATTGAGGTATAACTGGGCAAATTAAAGTTAAGGGGAAATGAAAATATGCATATACTTATTTTGTAGGTGGGGAAATGAAAATATGCATATACTTATTTTGTAGGTGTACTTAAGCGATTGAAATTTTAGGAACAACTACTGCCTTCAAATGACAGCAAGATGCAAGACAAATCTTTATTGATGAGAAATAAGCTTATATTCTATAAAGGTCCCACTAAGTTTTCACAGCCCCTTTACTTTCCCACCCTCTCCCAAATCTAAAACTACTCTGCTGATACATAAAATGCAATCTTAATCTGTGGCTTAGTAGCAAATTGTAGGCACTCCTACCAAGTAGCTTTGATCTTCTGTACATGAAAACAACAACATGCTATACCATCCATATACTCAACTATGCCTTCTAAGTAGAATTTATTATAGATAAAAATCAATGCTTCTGCACAGTGGCCATTTCTCCTCCAGATTTAATTCAAGATTTAATCTCTTTGATGTTTTCTTAATAAAAGCCTTAGAGTCAATATCTGGTGTATTTCTGCTGGAGCAACATGAAGCAATCTTCTGGGAAGTCCACTCTCTCTCAGGTATATAGAATTCTGATGTTGGGATTGGTTGGTTTTGGCCACTCTGCCAGGCTCAGAAAGCAGCCCTCCTAGAGGCAGGAGGACAGAAAGTCTCTGACTGCTGGCTGAGAAAGACGTGCTACTGAGAGAAATGCACTGCTGAGAGATGTGCAAGAGATACACTGCTGAGAGGGAGACATGAGAGACATACACTACTGAGAGAGAGACGTCCTGAGAGAGACTGAGATACTGTCAGCTGAGAGAGACTGAGAACATTTCTGAGCTTGAATTGTAGCCTGTTGCTTCCCTAATAAACCCCATAATCTGTGAGTTCTGTGTGGCCCCTACAGCAAATTATCGAACCCAGCAGAGAAGTGATGGGTGCCATAGGAGGGAAGGTTAGTAAAAGGGCTGGAGGGAGGCAGCTTGTCCAGCCTCACAGGAGCAGGCATTGGGCTGCTGATGGTGGTTCTGTCCTCCTCTTGTGTGGTTAGAGAAAGTCAGAAGATACTGCCTCCCTGTCCTTTTAGCAGATCTACCATGCCAGGAATGGCAAATTGGAGAAGAATGTTGTCACATTCAGTGTCCAAAAGAACACTTCTAGATCTATGCTGAAGTATAATGCTGTCATTGTGATAGTATAATATAATAATATAATAAAAGGAAGACCAGGTAATACTACTACTAATCAAATTTACATTGGAATTCCAGAGCACCATGACAACAATAAAGGCATAGAAACAATTTTCTAAGAGACAATCATAAGAAAATTCCCAGCCTACATGGTATTTTCAGTATTCTTCACCAATACCAAAATTCAAAGGTACCAACTCTTCTTCAGTTTTCTTTATTCATTGTCTGCCTTTCATATGCATATGAGGCTACTGAAAAGACCATAGCTTAGGTCAGGCGCATCTTTGTCTTCAAAGTGACATCTTTACTTTTAACAATTTGAAGAGATCTTTTGCTGTATATTTGTCCAACAGCTATCTTATGGGGAGGGACCACTCCCTAGAGAAGAACATTATGCTTGGTAACAGGTCAGTGAAAAAGAGGAAGATCCTCAATGAGATAGATTGGCACAATGGCTGTAACAATGGGCTCAAACATAGCAATGATTGTGTGGTAGTTAAGTTGTGTGACAGCTTGGCTGGCCTTGGTTGAGTGGATGGGCAGCTGGATGTAGTATTCCCCTGATGAGACTGGTAATCAACTCCATGATAGAATTTACTGTGAGCAGCTGAGTAGCTGTCTTTGGGTATGTGGTCTGCTTCCTGTACATAAGTAGCAGCTTTGGGAACAGTCTTACGTGCTTATAAGTCTTATTATAAGTCTTATTATAAGTCTTATGTGCTTATGGCACACTTGAACCCTGCATATAGCCATGTCATTGTTCAGCAGCCTGCCATGCTCTGCCAACCTTGGGACTTTCAA
>NW_006921612.1:2908550-3011360 GCF_000298275.1 Orycteropus afer afer
AAAAAAAAAAAAACAACAAACCACTGCCATTGAGTAGATTCTGACTTATAATGACCCCTCTCCCCTATTGGGTTTCCAAGGTAGGAAGTAGATTACTGCATTTTCTTTCCATGGAGGGCCTCGTGGGTTTGAACCACCAACCTTCTGGTTAGCAGTCAAATGCTTTAGACACTGCACCACCAAAGCTCCTTAAATATTACACAGCAAATAAAAGTTAAGCGTCACAAGTTAGCTGGTAGGAAGGTAGGCAGTGACTGGAAGGTAATAGGAGAGAGTTTCTGGGCAGTTTCTAGTGATGTTCTGTTTCTTGATATGGGAGTGGGTTAAATGGGTAGTCTGAAAATTTCTATATATAAACTGTACTTTCTTTTGAATATAGATAGTATATGGAACATATATTCTGTGATTTTCTGTATATATTTAAGTTAAAAAACAAAAATAAAATTGGAAAAAACTCAAAATAAAAAAAACCAAGCTTACTGGTCTCAGAAAGACTGGCAAAACCCCTGAGACTATAGCCCTTAGTTACCCTTTGAGTCTGGAACTGAACTGACTGCCATGACTTAACTCTTAGTCAAACAACAGACAGGCCTATGAGATGAACAATTACACCAGGGAGGTGCACTCCTTAGAACGATCAACCATGGAAGATCAGAAGGGCAGTATTTGGGCAGGGAGACAGCTCAGAGGGCAGAAATGCATAGGAAAGAAGGACACAGGGAAAAGGTAACCATAGGGAGGAAGAGGGAAGAGAACGGTTACACTTTGGGGAATGTAATCAATGTCCTGAAACAAAATATGTATTGAATGGAAAACGAATTTGCTATGTAAACTTTCACCCAAATCACAGTAGAAAGTTATGAATTGATAAAGCTTGGCTTGGTATATGAGTCCACTTCTGCGACATCCAGGGCTCTGTCTATCATACATGATTTTTCTAATACAAGCTGTACTCTATAGTCCTTAAAGGGTTAAAGAGAATTCCCCAATTAAAAGTATACTTATTATTTTTTATTTATATTTAAAAGCAAACATGATGAAGGCAGAAATAATTACAGGCTATTTTACCTGCTTCTTTCCCCAGCATAGTCAACATCCACCATGTTCCACATCACACAGGAGTCATCAGAAATCACAATGAAAGGCCAGATGTCCTGGGGCTTTATCCCCAGCTCCTCCTGCCGGTTCCGCTCCAGCTCCAGGTTATGATAGGAGAGCTCCTTGATTAGGAAGTGAGCTGCACCTGAAATGTCAAAATTACCTGAGGGTCAAGTCTGTCCTACATCAACACCCATACAGTCATAACCCTGGTTAGAACTCTTAATCAAGGCTCCATCCAAGACAAGTCAGCTCCCAACTCTTTGAATATGCATCACTGTTCCACTGACTATTGGCCATTGGCTTGGAAGAGAAAATTACAGGAAGAAAAAAACTCCTCTCCAATTTGCACACTTTTGTTTTACTCATCCTTTCTTTTCTAACAACTGAGAACATGAATTGAATTGATAATTGAACATCAGAAAAAGAATATTCATAAAAAAATCAAATAAGCCAAGTAGCTTTAAAAGTCAAAAAGCAAAGAACTTGATGTAAAATATTTAACACTTCTCTCTTAAGTCTTCAGTATAGATATTTTACTGAGTATTTTGAAAATTACCTACCAACTCCAGCACTGTTGAAGATACTTGGGAGCACCAGCATAATGTGGTTGGGCCAGTATTTCTTATAAATAGCCATCTCATACTCCTTGACAACCAGCACATGCAAGTGACTGGCACCATCCATTGCATGATACAGATTAAAGAGTCCGTGTTCATGACGGCCAGTTGTTGGAGTAAATGTCGGACTTTTTATATATTCATGACTCTGTAAAGTACAGGCATAGTGAGAAAGATTGAAAAAACAGCTATAATTATCTCTCTCCCTTTGAATTGTGACTTGGCAGCTCCTTCCACCAAAAGACGGAGTCTCTTTCAACACTCCTTGAATCTGAGTTAGCCTTGTGACTTGTTTGTACCAATAAAGTGCAGCAAAAATGATGCGCCAGTTCTGAGCCTAGCTTCAGGGGGATGCACAGATTGTAGTTACTCTCAGAGCACTCCTCAGCTACCACACGAACAAATCTGGGTTCGCCTTCCGGAGGATGAGAAACTATGTGGAGAAGAGATGAGCCATCCCAGTGGAGGCCACTCTAGACCAGCCAGCCCCCATGGACCAGAGTAACCACAGAGCCATGAGTGCACAGCCAAGCCCAGCAGAACCATCCAGCTGAACCTAACCATAACTGCTGACCCACACAATCCTAAGCTAAATAAATGCTTGTTTAGTGATGGTTTGTTTTGCAATAAAAACTAACCAGCATATACCATTTCAGCAAATTCATTACACTCTCCTACCAGAGTCTAATATTGTGCTCTGAGTACATGTTATCCCTGTATAATTCATATCCTCCATATACTATGAAAACCACTGAACAATGCAGCCTATCTATTTATATACTCAGATTGTGATACCCTTGCTGTAAATAACTGTTTTCTTCAATGCTTTCCTCAACAATGTGTTCCTCTGGCAGAGCCAGGTCTTCTGCTCTCTCTGAATTCCTCAAAGCACCTGCTAAAACTGTGCACACAGCTGGTGCTCATAATCAATTCTGAGTGGATGGCTGGAAGAGTGAGCAGAATATGGCTAAATCCTTACTTTAATGCCACATGCACAGTGTTTCACTAAAACAATCCCCACCTCAGCCCACAGAGTATGAGACCACCTTCTAAGAGAGACTTCTTTGGTACTTTACAAATATTCTCACTGCTTGATAACAAACTGCTGGATCTGCAAGGCTGGGTTTAGTGCTATAGAAGTCTGGCATTCTGAAGAAGAAAAGAATGGTTTGTGTTGACTGAGGCTGATCAAGAGCAGCAAGTTTACTCTATGAGGTTGTCAGGTTGGGATTGTCAAGGCAAACTCCACAACAGAATGCCTCTTTGAGATGAATGCTAGTCACTGAGACAACGGATTATGAAGAACAACCTCTTCAAAAGGTATAGGGATTTATACTTATGTATCTATGGATGAAATATTATGATATCGGGAATTTGCTTCAAAATGATAGAAGAAAAAGAAAGAGGATCAATCGAGAGACGCAACAAGACTGGCCATGTATTCATAATTAGTGAGGTTGGGTTGTGTGTACTGAGGGTTTCATTATAATATTCAATTTACCTTCGCATGTTAAAATTTTTCCAAAACAGAGAGAATTAAAGAAATGATGATGAAAGGGAATGAACATCTATTTGGCACAGTTATTTTCCAGGGACTGTGCTGGTGCCTTATACTGATTATTCCAAATAATGCTTACAATAAGCTTTTCCAAGATATATTATTGGTCAAGTTTACAGATGAAGAAACCGAGACTCAGAGATTAAGTGACAAGTTTAAAGTAATACAATGGTAGAGATAGACTTAAACTTGAAATCTGAGTAACTCCAAAGCCCATGTACTATATTAGCCTCCTCCAAATTCAATCATCATATTGGTTTCTCCATTCTGCTCCAAATGCCTTTGAACGAGGGAGTCTTTTCTCATTAGGCAACTACTCTCTCTCAGTCCCCAACTTCATGATCACTTGAAGCCCCTGTGAACCCACTGGAACTCACAGCTAGTACCTTGTCTGTGACGAGGGGCAGACGCATGCTCTCCAGCTGGCCTCCAGGTTGGCTGAAGACAAAGTGGTGCTCCTTGGACTTGGGGATGATGAAATGGAGTTGGATTTCCTCTCCTAGCATGGAGTAAGAGAAGGCAAAGGCGTGCAGGGTGGACTCATAGAGCTGAGGTGTGAGGGGGAAAGGACAGAGCTTATCATCAGAGTCTGGCTTTACCTCCCAGAAGAACAGGCTCAATCATGGCCATGATGACACAGAGGTCATCTCCACCTCTGACCCATAGGACAAGAAGCTTACTGTTTAACACTAGTACAAAGTGTAGATACCCAGGTCTTGCTAATGGGTAAACATACCCCAGGCAAACACACTCAGCTAGAGCCTACTCTTGTCCTTAGTTTTTATATTCCTTCATCCAATTATGTCACCTCAGGCACCAATCTCTTCTACATCCTGGATTTGACCCATAGGTATGCTAGGTTAACAAAAGCATTCATGCTACAAATCTCATTTAATTCTAAGAAATGTATTTTCTTCATCATAAATATTATATGAAATAGTGTTATTAATAATAATTGGATACATTTGTACATTTCTAGAACACTTACTATGTGCCGGACATTAATCTATCGCCTTTGCATTATCATTCATTTAAAATTCACAATAATCCTATGAAGCAATTACTAATATCATCCCCATTTTATGGATGTGGAAACTGAAGTACAGAGGTCTTGGGCTCATATCTATCCCTATATCTAGTCTCACCTCTTATCACTTCTCCTAAAAATCCCAGGTTACAACCTCAACTCATCCAAATCCCTGATAAAGCTGTGTCTGTGGCGTGTGCACCTCTCTGGTATGACCTCTCTGCCCTGCTTCAGGCATCAACACAGGAAGGCTTCTCCGACCTTCACCCTTCTTGACTGTCAGAATCCTTCCTCCAGTCTTACTGCTAATATGTGCTATGCACTCCCCCAAATCCACCAAGGGCTGGAAAGGGAGGAGACAACCAGTACACATCAGTTTTAAGTAGGAGCTCTGGTAGTGTAGTGCCTAAGGCACTTGACTGCTAACCAGAAGGCTGGTGGTTCAAACCCACCAGCCACTCCTCGGAAGGAAGATGGGGCAATCTACTTCCGTAGTGATACTGCCTTGGAAACCCAAGGAGGTGTCACTATGAGTCGGGTCCAACTCGAGGGCACATAACAACAACAACAACAACATTGTGGCTCTACTAGAACCATGATGTCATCTGGGAGCTGAGATGAGGGAGAAATTGATTTTGATTCAGAGGTAGGGTAGGGATAAGCACAACTGAGGAGATTTCATAAAATAGGTGACTTGGCAGCCTTGATAGATGAAGGAAAAGAAAACAGAATGAGCATAGGCCAGAGGTATGAAAATGGCCATCAAGAAAACCACGAGGGGCCCTCAATTATTCCTCACATGGCTAGGTTTGGACTCCCCT
Source organism: Orycteropus afer afer (assembly GCF_000298275.1). Taxonomy (NCBI): domain Eukaryota; kingdom Metazoa; phylum Chordata; class Mammalia; order Tubulidentata; family Orycteropodidae; genus Orycteropus; species Orycteropus afer. The sequence goes on from NW_006921612.1 coordinate 2,913,675, forward strand.
CAACATGCTAAACACACTCCTTTTCAGCTGTGGTCCCAGACCTGAACACGACCCTAAACGCAGACCCACTGTGGCCCAGCCAGCCAAGCACAGGGTCCCTCTCCTTCCTGTTCCTGATGCTGTTCTTTTATTCATGCAGCCTGAGATCATGGCAGACCTTCTTGCTAAGCAGCAATAGTACACTGCTTTACTTACTGAAGTGACTATGGACTAGAGCTCTGGAGTCCTTTTCACTTCTTTCAATTTCAAATACAATACAAGAAAATGGTTAGGAAAAAAAATACTTTTTTTCTACCTTGAAATAAAAACTTCATCTCCAAGAAAAAAATGCAAAATTGTTAGATGAGTTTACCTGGGCTAATGGGATTTGATTTTTTTTTTATGCTTTAAAAAATTATTTGTATGTATTTTCTAATTTCTTCTACAATGAAATTGCATACTTAGAAACAACAGTATTAAAAGACAGGGGTTACAGGTAGCTAAGCTCAGGATCAGGGCAGACCTGGAGAAGTTAAAGCCACTGTCTGCTGTTTCCTTCTGTGAAAGGAAAGAGTGCAAATCAGCACTCTTGCTGCCCCGGACCTTTCTGGAAGCAGCCGAGGACATCAATTGTCCTGCATACCTCTGCTCCCTCTCCAGGTGTCTGTGTGGCTCCCATTACTCCAGCTGTCTCTTTCCTTCCCTTTTTCCCCTGCTTGGGTCTGAAATGAAAAGAAATGCTAAGTATAATGTACTGTCTTCTACCTCTTTATAAATAATCAGTTTCACGGGCTCTCCTAACTCTCCACATGGTTTCTAAAGAGACTACTTAAAAATGCACCTTTGCCCACACTAGGCCCCTACTTAAACTTCTCACTGAGAAAGTTCACATTCCTTCCCATGGCACTCAAGGTCTTTGTGGTCTGGTCTCTGCCCCATCCCTCCAGCTTCCTCTCCTCAGATTTCCTACTTCTAAGCACTTTCAGGGGAGCTCTGGTAGCATAGTGGCTAAGGCACTTGACTGCTAACCAGAAGGCTGGCAGTTCAAATCCACCAGCCACTCCTTGGAAGGAAGATGGGGCAATCTACTTGTGTAGTGATACTGCCTCGGAAACCCCAGGAGGGGTCACTATGAGTCGGGTCCGACTCAACAGCACATAACAACAACAACAAGCACTTTCAGAAGTGCTCAGCTGCTAACCAAAAAGTTAGAGGTGAGAGAGCACCCAGAGATGCTGGGGAAGAGAGGCCTAGGGATCTCCTGAAACGTTAGCCAGGGAGAACCCTATAGAGCTGTTCTACTCTGACAGATGGGGTCGCCATGAGTTGGGGCAACTCAGCAGCAACTGGGGTTGGCAGCACTTTATGTTCCAGAAATACCCAACTGAAATCACATCTAATTCCCTCAAGACTCCATGTCACCCCTCATTGGCACATGCCGCCTTGGTAGTTGGCAACCTCTGATTCTTCAAAATCCTCTTCTTTGTTCCTCCCAACCAAGAGAGCACCTTCATTTATAAAATGGGGATAATACGACTGTCTCAAGGGTTTTCTTGTGAGAAATTAATGAAAACTTGACATGATAGTAAAGGAGCTCTGGTGGCGTAGCACCTAAGGCAACAGACTACTAACCAGAAGTTTGGTCGTTCAAACCCACCAGCTGCGCCACAGAAGGAAGACGGGGCAATCTACTTCCCTAAAGATTTACTGCCTCAGAAACCCAATGGGGGTTGCTATGAGAAAGAATCAGCTCGATGGCAGTGAATTTGGTTTGGTTTGGGTAGATTCTTCCCTCCATAGAGCAGCTGGTGGATTTGAACCACTGACCTTCTGGGTAGTAGCCAAATGCCTTAACCACTACACCACCAGAACTCCTTGTTTCCTAACCAGTGTACTTTAAATGAATTATAGGTTGGCTTGAACACAAACCTGTGGGGACCAGTCATAGCTTTAGACAGTGAGAGCCCTGGGTCAATAGTATCTGGCTGTAACTAGTTTTATCCTGTGTGCAGGATAAATAACATTTTCTATTATGTAAAAAGGTTGGGAAGTACAGACATATGAAAGCTTCAACATTAACTGGCACATAGTAGGTACTCAGTAAAGCAAATTTTTCTCCTTATCTAAACAATTTCTAGGCATCAACCATATTTCTCTTCTTGTTTGCTTTACATTGTTCATGTGTACATCCCCTTTCCTAGAATGTGAGCCTTGAATATGGGGCCAGAGTTTATTCCTCTCTGTGTCCGAGTGCCTGGGACATAATAAGCACTCAGTAAGTTTCCACTGAAGTGAACTAATTTCTGAAACTGCTAAGACATAATGAAGAGTAAAGACACCTATAGTCAGTTAACTCTGCCACTGATAAATGTGTAATTCCAAAAGAATCATTGTAGTAGTCACAGCAATAATTTCATAAATTATTAAAGGGAACCAAGGATGGAAGCAGATTAGGAAGCAAGGGCTTCCAGAACTTTCCATCTCCCACTCTGTAATGAAAATATAAGAAGAACTGGGGAAATAAATGGTACAAGTAAACATGAAACACAAACAGAGAGATGCTAGAAGTGCCCCTGGATGTTGGGCTCTGGTGCCTGTGGCCTACCTGGTAGCGAGGGTGGAAGCCCATGTACTGGTGGCACTGCTCACAGTGGTGGTATGTGTTATACGCTGCATATTTGGAAAGTCTCATCCGTGCCGTCTGACATCGCACATAAAGGTCCTCTGGCTTCCGTGCCATCCCTCTGTCTGCAAAGCATTTCCCAGCAGTGTTAAAGAGCAGCAAGATGCAAAACAACCATTTTATCCCCTGCCTACTCAAATTCAAGCGAATTGAAAATGCAAAATCCAGTCAATCAACAAAAGGGTTTTACGTGGTCAACTATAATTGTCTGGGCTCTAGGGTCACTCAACTGGTAAAAAGAGACAACTAAATCTCAGTGTGATAAGCATATAAAGAAACTATGCTCATACAGCAAAACAAAATACATCTCATTTGTTGATCTAAGACTGTTTCCTAACTACACATTAAAGGATCTGCTACATGACAATTTAAATAGATTGCCAACTTAATATTCAAATACCATGATGCAGATGAACTGCTCCCATTTCTTAAAATAACTTAGCAGGATTAAGAATTTAAAACTAAACCTTAGAGACTAGTCTATATGAAGAACCCTTCACTGAAAGTGATCTATCCTTAGAACAGTGAAGTTAAAATCACTGGTTTGAAAAGGAGGCGATCAAGTATTTTTCTCACAATGCATTTACCAAACTTTTCTATTCTATGTTTATAATCACACTGGCCAATAATAATTGACATTTATTGATTGTGACCCTGAAACACTGAAGAATTATAGATAATACTGTGAGAATTAGTGGTCCCTGAAGAGAGAAAATGAGAGAAGAAAGAGAGAGAGAAATGTGTCATTTTGTTACAATTCCAATTTCTTAAATAAGTATACATGTCTTTTATCCTCTACTAACCAGAACCTTTGAAAATTCTGCCAGGATACATTATCAAGAGTGCCTTCATTATTCAGTACCTACTGAGCAGTGAGTCTCCCTTTCAGAGGTTCTGTGATGATCCCTTCCTTGTACAGTGAGTTGGAGCTATCAGTTCTGTATTGGGTATTCCTGGTTAATTAACCACCACCGGATAAATGTATCACTAGCAAAATTCAGCTCCTCCCTTTAAGAGGGTACTTCCATGTACTTAGGAGCGCTCGTGGTGTAGTGCCTAAGGCATTTGACTGCTAACCAGAAGGCTGGCAGTTCAAACCCACCAGCCACTCCTCAGAAGGAAGGTTGGGCAACCTACTTCCGTAGTGATACTGCCTCAGAAACCCAAGGATGGGTCACTATGAGTTGGCTCCAACTCGATGGTAGCGAGTTTGGTTTTGGTTTTCATGTACTTTGGAAGAAGGTGAAGCAAGGAACTTTAAAGTCTGACCTTCATTCTTTATGCTTTGTTGGTGTGAACAAATCAGACTGGCATCCTCATATTTTGGATCATGAATAATGTAGTCAAAAGGCATCTTCTTGAATAGCTCCAGGTCTGGCCAGGGGTCACTGAACTGGAGATAACGCCAATCTGATTCTTCTTTGAGGTCTGCAAGATTCACAGAAACACAGACATGTGACAAAAAAGGAGTGAAAATGATTTATTTCACATATGCACAAGGATGATGTTTGGGATGGAATTGCTAGTGAGTCTATGGTTTACCTACAAACTTCTTGGTCTTGAAGTCTCCTGGTACATATTACATTCTCCAGAGACAAGAAGAAGCATTCAGATCTAGCTCTATCCAGAGGACCAGGCTTAGAGTCCATTTCTATGAAAATGAGTTTACTCCTCTGTCTTTCACACTAATTTCAATTCCTTCAACTTTCCACTCTGGCCTGGCCCAACGTACCTAACCTGTGCTCTGTACTTCTCCCCAGCACAGCACTCAAATATACCACATCTGCTCCCACCACTGGTTCTTATTTTTACCTAAACCAAATACATTTGTCTTCTTGCCTCTATATATCTAAATATTACCCAGCCTATATCATTCCACCTATGAAAAACCTCTTCTGAGAGTCCAATCCCAATGGGTGCTTCCTTTCTGAATGGGAACAACACTCATGGACCAAACTACATTTTTACATTTGCCACGTATCATCTTATATTCTGATTAGTTTAGTCTATGGTGCTCAGTAAATATTTGTTGGTGAAAGGTTAAGAGAAAAATAATTCTGGTTGGCCCAACTTGATAAATTAAGCAATATATTGATTATGTATTTGTATGTGTGTGTATTCAGACATATATATATATTGAACCTACCACACTGTATACAAAGAAAGATCTACTTCCAAAAATCAGTCAGTTTCTGCAACTGATCACAGGGATGGCAGAGAACTGGGAAGCTATTTGCTCTGTCGGACGTGAGGTCACCATGAGTCAGGGTCAACTTAACAGCAGCTAACAACATATTGTATAAATGAGCAGAATCCATGTCCATATATAAAGGAGAAAGGAATATTTATATTGTATTTAACAGGTGCTGCTTGGTGCTTCCTGTGTATAATAACATCATTTAATCTTCATAACACCCTGTAAAACAGGAATGTTCACGTTTTACATAAGAAAAAAAAGTAAAGAGAGTAAGAAAGTATTTAAAAGAATGTGCTTTGAAGTTTTACAAACTGGGTTTAAATCTTGTCTTTATCACTGGTATGTTGAAGAAAGCGAGGAGCCAGAAACTAAATGGACTTGCCAATTTTCATCTGAAAAACAGTTCTCAATTGTGGGAAATTCAGAGCTTGGATGAAAAGCCTACCCTTTCCTTCAAAGAAGAGATCCAGTTCTGGAGGAACTTCCTTGGTTCCAAATTTTATCCAAGTGAGAATTCAAGCACAGCCAAGAGCACCTTAGGAAGTGCTATTTAGACACCAGCATAGCTTCCCAGCAGCCTTTCTCTACTATACAGACAGGACTGCCTTAACAAATTTTCATCTTCAAAGTGAAAGGTTTGAGATCAAGTTTATGAGCCACTGGGAGGGGCATATGAAGAGGAAATGGAGGAGTGTTACGAGTAGTGCAAAACAGCTCTTCAAAAAGTTACCTTAATTAGCATGGCCTGTGTTTAGTGAACAAAGAGAAAAGGATTTTTCCCCTAGATCATGTATTTCTGGTTTTTTTTCCCCAAGATACCGATCTGTGGGCTCAGTTGCCTGAGTGGAAATAAATTCCAAAGAGGGAGAAATCCCTCTTGATGGGTACACCTGCACTTTCTAGAAGCATTGGTCACACACAGTTTAATTCTAGCTCCACTGCCTCCCAGCTGGGCTCCTGGGCATGTTATTTATCAGGAAAATGCTTATCTCATGACATTGCACAGAAAATTAAATTTGGTAACTTATGTAAAGTATCTAGCACAGTGCTTGACATACGGAAGGTACTAAGTAAAGCATGTTGTTGTTGTTGTTGTTGTTACGTGCCATCGAGTCAAACCCTACTCATAGCGACCCCTCCTTGGGTTTCCGAGGCAGTATCACTACGGAAGTAGGATTGCCCAACCTTCCTTCCGAGGAGTGGCTGGGGGTTTGAACCGCCAGCCGTCTGGTTAGCAGGCAAGTGTCTTAGCCACTATGCTACCAGAGCTCCCAAATAAAGCATAGTTACTTTTAATATTAGTACTATGGGTATTATTCTGGTATTGAGCAAAATGATTACAAGAGAAAGATAAAAGCTCCTTATGAGGCCCTTGGGATGAGTCTGCCCATTAATCTAAGAATTCCTTCTGGAAAGTAAGAGACACAAAGTCACTTCTGTGACTAAGTTGATTAAAGAGGATTCCAAATGGATAACTTACTGATATTGATTTCTTCTTCATCATAAACATCTACTTCAGTCAGTCGAATAAGCATTCTGGACAAAATACTAAGGAACTGTAGGTAGGCACCTGTCTTCCCAATCTGTAAGGACATTAAAAGAAGAGCTAACAGTTAGCAAATCCTTGTCTACATGCCAGCCACCATCTGAAACACTTGACATGTCTCATGTCATCAATCTCATTTAGTTAAAAGAAGAGCCCAATGGGTGCAAAGACATTTGATGGAAAATGTGGCCTGAAGAAAATATGGCTAGCTAACAGATGTACTCCCAAGAGCAGGAAGCCTACCCACTTATAAATCATTGCAAGTGAGTCTCCAGATTTTAGCTGACCACATTTTTTAAGCTGTTAGGAAACAGAACTTTATCACAAGTTTAAGAAAGGTTGCTTTGTAAAAATATGAATTTATAATAAAGAACATAATAATATCTTAAAAGGGTCTTACACAACTACAAAATCACTCTTCTTATATTAATTGGTATGTTTATAGTAAGATAACAAAATTCATCGTACAAAAGAAAAACTTGACACCTCAATTCTTTCTTCCTAAGCCCAGCCCACCACTTGCCTTTCAGTTTGTGGTACTGTGGTAGCTTGTGTGTTGCTGTGAGGCTGGAGGCTATGTCACCCGTATTTCAAATACCAGCAGGGTCACCCATGGTGGATAGGTTTCAGCAGAGCTTCCAAACTAAGAAAGACTCAAAAGAAGGAAGGGGCTATCCACTTCTCAAAGAACTGGCCAGTGAAAACTTTATGAATAGCAGTGAAACACTGTCTGGTATATTACTGGAAAACTTTATGAACAGCCCTGAAACACTGTCTGATATAGTGGCAAAAGATGAGCCCTTCAGGTTAGAAGGCACTCAAAATACTACTGGGAAAGAGCTGCTTCCTCAGAGTAGAGTTGACCTTAATGACACAGGTGTTTGGGACCTCCATTTGGTCACGGGGCATGATCCCAAATGGTTAGAAACAGCTGGAAACATCCAATAATAATCGGAACATGGAATGTATGAAGGATGAATGTAGGAAAGTTGGAAGTGGTCAAAAATGAAATGAAATGCATAAAGATCAATATCCTACGCAATAATGAACTGAAATGGACTGATTTTGGCCATTTTAAATCAGACAATCATTTGATCTCCTATGCCAGGAATGATAAATTGAAGAGGAATTCATGGCATTCATTGTCACAAATAATGTTTCAAGATCTATCCTGAAATACAACACTGTCGTGATAGGCTAATACACATATGACTACCAGAAAGACCAGTTAATGCTACTATTATTCAAATTTATGCACCATTAAAGCCAAAGACGAGGAAAGTGAAGATTTTTACCAATTTCTGCTGTCTTGAAATTGACCAAACATGCAATCAAGATATATTGATTATCAATGGTGATTGGAATGTGAAAGCTGGAATCAAAGAAGAATCACTGATAGTTGGAAAATATAGCCTTGGTGACAGAAATGATGCCAGGGATTGCATGACAGAATTTTGCAAGACCAATGACTTATTCATTGCAAATACCTTTTTTCAATAACATAAACAGCAGCTATACACATGGACCTCACATAGGAATCAGATCGACTACATCTGTGGAAAGAGGCAATGGAAAAGCTCAATATCTTCAGCTAAAACAAGGCCAGGAGCTGACTGTGGAACAGATCATCAATTGCTCATATGCAAGTTCAAGCTGAAGCAGAAGACAATTAAAACGAGTCTACAAGAGCCAAAACCTTGATTATATCCCACCTGAATTTACAGACCATCTGAAGAATAGATTTGATGCACTAAACACTAATGACCAAAAACCAGATGAATTGTGAGATATCAAGAACATCATACATGAAGAAAGCAAAAGGTCATTTAAAAGACAGGAAAGGAAGAAAAGACCAAAATGGATGTCAGAAGAGACTCTGAAACTTGCACTTGAATGGAAAGCAGCTAAAGCAAATAGGAAAAAATGACAAAATAAAAGAGCTGAACAGAAGATTTCAAAGAGTGGCTCAAAAAGACAAAGTCAATTATTTCAATGAAATATGCAAAGACCTGGAGATAGAAAACTAAAAGGGAAATGCTTGGCATTTCTCAAACTGAAAGAATTAAAGAGAAAATTCAAGCCTCAAGTTGCAATACTGAAAGATTCTATGGGTAAAAAATTGAATGATGCAGGAAATATCAAAAGAAGATGGAAGGAATACAGAGAATCACTGTACAAAAAAGAATTGGTCAATGTTCATCTATTTTAGGAGATGGCATATAATCAAGAACCAATGGTTTTGAAGGAAAAAGTAGAAGGTGTACTGAAAAAACTGGTGAAAAACAAGACCCCAGGAATTTACCGAATACCCATTGAGATGTTTCAATGAACAGATGCTGCATTGGAGGCACTTACTCATCTATGCCCAAAAATTTGGAAGACAGCTGCTTGGCCAACTGACTGGAAGTTTTACATATTTGTAACCATTCCAAAGAAAGGTGATGCAACAGAATGTGAAAATTGTAGAACAATATGATTAAAATCATATGCAAGTAAAATTTTGCTGAAGATAATTCATAAACAGTTGCAGCAGTATATTGACAGGAAACTTGCAGAAATGCAAGCTGGATTCAGAAGATGATGTAGAACAAGAGATATCACTGTTGATGTCAGACAGCTCTTGGTTGAAAGCAAAGAACACCAGAAAGATTTTTACTAGTGTTTTATTGACTATGCAAAAGCACTTGATAATGTGGATCATAAAAAATTATGGTAAACACTAAGAAGAAAGGGAATTCCAGAACACTTAATTGTGCTCATTAAGAACCTGTACATAGAGCAGGAGGCTGTCATTCAAACAGAACAAAGGGATACTGCATGGTTTAAAATCAGGAAAGGAGCATGTCAGGGTTATATCATTTCCCCATACTTACTCAATCTGTATGCTGAGCAAATAATCTAAGAAGCTGGACTATAGGAATAAGAATGCAGCATCAGGATTGGAGGAAGACTCACTAACAACCTACAATATACAGAAGACACAACTTTCCTTGCTGAAAGTGAAGATAACTTGAAGCACTTATTGATGAAGATTAAAGACTACAGTCTGCAGTATAGATTACACCTCAACATAAAGAAAACAAAAATCCTCACCACTGGACCAATAAGCAGCCTCACAATAAATGGAGAAAAGACTGAAGTTGTCAAAGATTTCATATTTCTTTGTTCCACAATCAACACCCACAGAAGCAGCAGTCAAGAAAACAGATGAAGTATTGCTCGGGGCAAGTCTGCTGCAAAAGACCTCTTTAAAGTAGTGAAGACTAAGGTGCAGCTAACCCAAGCCACAGTATTTTCAATCACCTCACATGCATGTGAAAGCTGGACAGTTGAGTAAGGAACACCAAAGAAGAGCTGATGCTTTTTGAGTTGTGTTGTTGGTGAAGAAAGTACCATGGACTACCAGAGGAACGAACACATCTGTCCTTGAAGAAGTACAGGTGGAATGCTCTTTAGAAGCAAGAATGGCCAGACTTTATCTCACCTACTTTGGTCATATTGTCAGAAGGGACCATTTCCTGAAGAAGGATATTATGGTGGTTACATTTGTGTGTCAACTTGGCTGGGCCTGGTTGAGTTGCTGGGCAGCTGGATATAGTATTCCCCATGATGAGACTGGTAATCAACTCCATAGTGGAATCTACTGTGAGCAGCTGAGTAATTGTCTTTGGGTATGTGGTCTGCTTCCTGTATATAAGAAGAAGCTTTGAGAATGGTCTCTAGCCTATGGCATGCTTGGACCCTGCATGTAACCATGTTGTTGCTCAGTAGCCTGCCATGCTCTGCCAACCTTGGGACTTACAATGGACTTAAGTTAATGGCCTGCTGTGTGGTTTGGTAATATTGGGACTGTGCCTTTTTACTTGTCAACCTTGGGCTTGGCAGCCTCAGCAGCCAGCAGCTGTCTGAGTGAAGAAATGCCTCTAGCTCCAGTAGGCCAGGAGCAGGAGGTAGAGCTGTACCCCAGGGTTGAGGGGCCATAGAGCCTGGCACTTTGAACTTGGACTTAAAGCCTGCAAACTGTAAAAGAATAAACTCCTGTTTGTTAAGGCCATTCCATTTGCGGTATATTCTTGTCAAAGCGGCACTAGGTAACCAGAACAGATATCATACTTGGTAAAGGGGGGGGGGGGCAATGAAAAAGGAGAAGACCCCCAATGAGGTGGATTGACACAGTGGCTGCAACAATGGGCTCTGGTATAGCAAAGACTGAGGTACACAACCAGGCAGGGTTTCGTTCTGTTGTACCTAGTGTTGCTATGAGTTGGAATTGACTCAACAGCACCTAACATCAACAACAAAGCCCTGGAAAAGAAAGAAAATTATTTTTCTCTTCTTCCATGTCTCTCTTCTTGTATCATAGAGTCCTTAACTCCCTCAGCCCAGCACCAAGCTAGTAAACTGTACTATTAGTTTTACTTTGGTTACATTTGGTTAAAGAGGCATCCATGGGCTAGTCTTGGACCTTCCCTCCCACCTCTCACAACATTACTCTAGGATTGTGCTTTCCAAGTTTGTGGTTCAATACAAAAAATAATTTTACAAAATAAAAGGAAAATATAAAACCCAACTCAGAGGATGTTTCAGAGAGAACAGTTGCAATACACATGCTAGACAAAGGATTAAAATCTGTTATATCTAAAGAGCTTCTATAAATCAGTAAGAAAAAGTCAAATAGCCTAAAGGGAAACAAACCAGAAAATCACTGGGCAAAAAACCAATGACCAACAAATATACAAAAATATGATCATCCTTACCAGTAAAACTATGACATATTACTTTTCACCAATCCAAATGGCAAAAATTTTAGAGCGATAACACCCTGTATTGTCAGGGCACAGGGAGCTCAGATTTCTTTTTTATAAGGTTGTTAGTGTGTTTTTTGGGAAATTTTTAAAAATTACAATCATTGAAAAGTTCACTTTAAAAGTTCAAGCAGTTCATATGGATAATGAAGGAGGAAGTTAAAATATTCCTTCTTCTGTCTCCCCTCCTCTATCTTACTCCCCTTCCGAGGTAACAATTTAGTGGCTATCTTGTCAGAGATTTTTCAAGGCATTTACACACACACAAACATAATGATTTTTATAACACTGATATTACACTATATATGTATATTACTCTGCAACTTGATTTTTTTCATTTAAATATCTTAGGAAAATTTAAATGTCCAAATATAGAGATCTACCTCAAACTTTCTATGACCAAATTCCATGATATAGTTGTATCCAAATTTATTAAATTGAAGCCTTTACCAATGAAATTTAAATCATTTCTAGTTCCCCCCACCACACACTAAATACTAAAATAAGCATCCTTACAGATGCACATCTTTGTGATGTGGAGTTTGTATTTCTTGGGATAAATTCCTCAAAATAAACTTGCTGCATCAAAAGTTTGTTGTTGTTGTTGTTATGTGCCGTCGAGTCGGCCCCGACTCATAGCGACCCCTCCTTGGGTTTCTGAGGCAGTATCACTACGGATAGTAGGATTGCCCAACCTTCCTTCCGAGGAGTGGCTGGTGGGTTTGAACCGCCAGCCTTCTGGTTAGCAGTCAAGTGCTTTAGCCACTATGCTACCAGAGCATCAAAAGTTAGCACATTTTAAATGGTGATAGTGATGATACTGATGATGATGATGACAATAGTAACTAACATTCTATGGGTTATTATTTTGTTGGTCAATTCTCACATTTCTATTATATAAGCACTATAATTTCCTTCATTCTAAGATGAGAACACTGAGGCACTTTCACAAGGTGTCAGGTAATGCTTGAGTCAGAACTCAAACCCAAGCAAGCCCAACTCCAGAGCCCACCTTCTAACCACTTCACTATTTTGTCAGTATCTTCCAAAAAGCCAATCCCAATCGACATCTTTCCTTCTGTACATACATACATACACACACACACACACACACACACACACAGCACTTGATGTTCACACCCTTTGAGATATTTGCCATTTGATAGGTCAAAATGGTCTTTCACTGCTAGGGAATCCAGGAGTCAGGGGAGGGATGAGGTGGTGTAACAGACCTCCTGCCTCCAAAATCTTCCAGTGCAGAACTCAGTTTTGTTTCTAAGTATTAGTGTAAGTCAAACCTCAGGCTTGCTGTGAAGATCAACTGAGATCATGTGGGAAATGCAGACAGAGGCTAGAGATGCGAGAAGCCCAACAGACATGTCTCCTTCCACCCCTCCCCCCACACACATTATACATACAAAAGAGGAGACTGGGGCCAGACAACAGAAGTGAACCAGCCAGTGAGGGTGACCACTAGTCCACTAGAGGGCTGTCACTGATTGTATTATTGGTTCCACAAAAAGTGAGCAAGGGGATATTTTCAGCTCCAACCCTGCCTCCTCTGGGCATGACTACAAAGACTCTTCAGACTCGAGTCTGAGTTTGCAGGGAGCAGCTGCAGCATTGGCAGCAGACACACCTGAGGGGGCCCGCTGAGCAGCAGTCTCCGGGGGTGGAAGCTGTCCATACGGCCCTCAGAGCGGTTGCTATAGTCCATGTGGCTGGGCCGGGGCACTGTCCACTGCCGGTAGTAGAGGGACTGCTCTGTGGACGTCATCATCTTGCTGAGCAGGGGACGGAAGGAGCTGGCCCACATGACCGATTGGGAGGGCAGGAGTGAGGCTGCCTTGGGCAGGCCGCTGCTGTCCGTGGACGTGACCATGTCATACACCAGCTTGGGCAGGAAGACGACGGGTGGCTGCCTGCAGGCCTTGACCATGGAGCACTGGGAGGCCTGCAGGACAAACGTGCCAGATGTAGGCACCGTGGAGGAAGAGGAAGAACCTGAGGAAGAGGAGAACTGGGAGGATGACGAGGCAACTGACACCTGGACACTCCTCTGGCTGGTCTTGAGACAGGAGTCAGGCTGAGGGGCCAGCCCAGGGCTGTGCCTGCTGATGACTGACTGCGACCCCTGACTCACTCGGAGTCTCTGTTTGTCACTAGGAGCTGTGATCTCTTCTGAAGGGCTGCAGGGCTTTGGTGATCTGGCCTGCTCTCCCTGTGAGAGCCCCACTGGCTGCACCGAGGACTCACCACACAAAGCTGAGCCTGAGGAGAGATGGATCTGGTCAGTCATGCCCTGGAATTCCAGGAAGAACAAGTCGCAAAACTTGTTTCTGCAGCATAAATTACCTTTACATGCCTTTAATTGGAACTTTCTGTTAATGGTTAAATACAAATTCATTTCTCCTTACAAGAAAACCGAGATCTACTACAGAGAAGAGCTAGTGCCACACACATGGTATGACTTTGTCCCACACCCCTGCCTCCCTCCATGGCTTTAAAGGTCTCTCCTCTCCAGTCCCACTACCACTGTCATGGTCTGGCTAGGAGCTGCTCACCTTCAGTGCTCTATAGACACTCATGCCCTTGGGCATGTTCTTCCCTGGAACACCCTCCTTAACTTCATGGAGAGAAAATGTCATCTTCTGCACCAGCACAGCAGTGGTTACTAGTTCAAATGCACAGTAAAACTCACAAGACACAACAGGCTTGAATCTAACAGTATACAGGCAATCCCTTGGGGTAAGTACACCCAACTTAGGTAAAACCCAGTAGTTATTAACCAACACCCGTAAAACCTATTCCATTAAAAATTAGAGGGACATACAAAGACTCATAACAACAAATAGGTGCTGCTTTTCAATGTGCATCAAAACATTATTATTATTATATTAAAGATGCCTTAGCATATCTGGAAGTATTTCTTTCATATTTTTTATACATGGAAAGGTATACTATATACTAAGACCAACACCTAACTGACTAATGTGAGATAGAAACCTAACTTTTCCAACATTCAACTTAGAGACAGACTTAAGAGTGGAAGTTGTTCGTGATCTGAGAGGACTGCTTGTATTTACTTAGGAGTCACTGGGTGGTGCGAAGGCTGCTAACTAAAATGCTAGCTGTTGAAGTCCACTCAGAGGTGCCTCAGAAGAAAGGCCTGGCGATCTATGTCTATTCACAGCACCGCAAACTCTATGGAGCACATTCTAGTCTGACACATGTGGGGCTACCATGAGTCAGAATCAACTAAACAGCAACTGGTTACTGTTTGTATATTCACTTGGCTTTATAGAAGAACTCATGATAGGAAACACAGCATGTGCAGCATCTTTGCCTCACTGAGCAGCCCAATGGCTTCCCAAGTACAGAGTTTCTCCTATCTCCTCACCCACACGGAATGTATTTGGTGCTGCAGATGAGAGCCAAAGTGTGTGTGGGTCACCTTGACACAGAGAAGCAACAACCCTAGTTTCTATCTTTTATATCACTCTATTGCATATGCCCAAGGCTGCAAGCCAACTCTCAGCAATTCCATGGATATGAGGTTTCACACAAAACAGAGCAGACACAACATCTCACATCTATCTTAACTTTGTAGTTTCCAAGGAGACAGTGCTGGGAGAAGACAAACTGCAAGGCCAGCTCGAGCCTGACACCCCCTTACTTATCCCTTCTCTGGGATGCCTTCCCTCCCCCAGTAGCCCTTGGTTCAGCCTTCTGCATCCTACATATCACACCATGTAGACAACCTGTGTGTCAGAAGTCTCCCCCACTGGATCCTGAACTCTCCAGCAAGGACTGCCTCATTCATCTCTTTATTCTGCATTCCATGCTAGTTAAAGATCATTCATGGAGAAAAGGAGGGGCAGAGGGAGAAAACACACTACTAGTCTTGCAGGCCCCTCAGAAAATGTAAGCAGCTTAAGGCTGTATCCTGTTGAAATGCATCCTCTGAGGAAAGATACATGAAGTGATCAGCTCATTGTAAACAGAGGAGCTAGAGAATAGGGCTGAGGTAACTGTGAGGCACACAGGCATGTGTGAGTGTAATAGATGGGCATGGGGCATGGGGTTCCCTAGGTGGGTGAGAGCCAGCCTGGCAGGATACTGAGGACACAAACCCGCATTGAATATTTCTAACCATTCACCCCCAGACCTTCGTTGGTTTGTCCCTCATAGGTCTGAAAAAGAGACAGAACCCAGGTTCCAGTTGTGGTACTGATCCTAATTTCTGTATGACCTGGGATAAGTCTCACCCCTCCCTGGGCCTCTGTTTCCTCATCCCTGAAGTGTGGAGTTGGATTTGAAGCTATAAGAAGCATCTCCAGGCAGAGACCCCAAAGATCTCTCTGAGAAACCCTCAATAAAAGTCACCTCACCTGACTGGGGAATTCCCAGAAGGAGAAGAAAGGTTGGTTGAAAGCTTGTATGCTCTATTTCTCCTGAAGCTACTGTATAGAGAGTTCCTCAGAAACCATCTACATAGCTATCAGGCTGGTGACAGGGAAAAACAAAACACCACGCCTTTCTACTTTGAGTGACATGGATTGATTCACTCATCCCTTTGCCAGCTTTCCTCTGCTACCCTGTTGTTATTGTTGTGGGCTGTTGAGTTAATTCCAACTCATGGCAACCCTACAGGACAGAGCAGAACTGCCCATAAGGTTTCCCATGCTGAATCTTTATGGGAGCAGATCACTCACTACATCTTAAGACTTTCTATATTGTTCTATATTGTTCCCTAGGCTATGAATCAAATCTTCCTGAAAACGCAGAGCTAGGAGCTGATGCTAAAGCCTTGTCTGACTCTAGTCAGAGGGCATCTGTGAGTGAGATGCCAACCCATCTGCTTATTCCTGATTCATGAGCTGCATAAGAATAGGGTAAAAATAAAGGCAACCAAAGATGCATCCAGACAAATCTCCTCTCCCTCCACAGACCACAGCACAGTCCTTCAGGTCACTGCCCGACCACAGCAAAGCAGAGGCAGAAGCAGGCCCCCATATGTACCCCAGCCTAGTCCACTGTACTGCTACTCACTGTTCCCAAGCACTACATACACTTTCACACACTTGAGCCTTTCTTTGCCCATGAATTTTCCTTTACCTGGAATGCCTTCTCCATCAAGGCCAAGTTATCTTGAAAAGTTATCTGCTCTCTGAAACTTTTAGTGACCACATCTTACCCCAGAATCTGCTCTCTATGTGAGCAAAATTAATTACTTCGTGATACACATAACCAAAACACTTTGTGTGTGTGAACACACAGGTATAAAAAATAAAGCAGCACCTAAAATAAAGCAGCACCTACTGCATAGTTTTTAATGAGGAATGATAAATTCCTTGAGGGTGGGGCCCATACTTATTTTATCTGTCAATGCCCTGATTCACATATGAAGTAGATTCTCAATAAATGTTTGTAGCTAGAAGCCAGGAGATGTTTCATGTTTGCTACCAGTACCTCTTCTAGGAGATTGGCTGATCCCTTGGGTCAGAGACTTTATGAAGCTTTTTATTCACATCTCCTACTCCTACCACCAAAATGCACTTCTGAGTACAAGACCCAGTGAACACTTGTTGCCCAAGAATACCTCACCCTCAGAACTCTCCTCCCCAGGGGCAGAGTGAGCTCCGTAACCAGTCAGCTCCATAAGGGAACTCTGGGGGAACAGTCCTTCTAACACTGCTCATTTTACTTCCCACAGCCCAGGCCATAGCAAGAGGCAAAGCCCAATATCTTCTCCTGAAAAAAAGGAGGGAGTGAATCAATCTTCTCATCTTGCCCTAAGTCTTCAAATTCTCAGATGCCTATCAAGAAAATCCAGTTCTGCATAGATTTTGTTCTCTTTCCAGTTCTGGTTGAAAATAAAAGCTTAGCAAATAGCCATATACACATTTCCTTTCATTCTCCAAAATTTCAAAGAACAGTCCAACAGTATGACCTTTCCCATTTGGAAAGACTCACTGGACTCTTTAGAGGAGAGCGATGAAGATGCAGAGTCATGTGAACATGATCTTTCCCTCTTCATGGGACTTTTCTTCTCTGAGGTGGAGCCTGTTTCAAAACAAACACATTGAAAATGCATCATGATCATCATTCCTTGTATTCATTCAGAACTTGACATTTCATAAAGTACATTTACATACATCATCTCACCTCATTCATTCATTCATTCAGCTACCATTTTCAAAGAACCCACTGACTGAGCACTGAGGAGATAGAAATGAATAAAATGTGGTGCAAGCCAATTTAATGGGAGTTCCCACACATAAGTTGCCAGGTATAATATGGAATCTGTATGAACCCAGGAGTCCCTGGGTAGCAAAAATGTTAAACACTCAGCTACTAACTGGAAGGTTGGCAGTTCGAATCTACCTAAAGGTACCTCTGAAAAAAACCCTGGTGATCTACTTCTGAAGTCAGCCACTGAAAACCCTATGGAGCACAGTTCTACTCTGACACACACGGAATTGCCATGAGTCACAATCAACTCAATAGCACTGATTTGTTTTGTTTTGTTTTGTGTTAGGGGAGCTCAGAGGCCAAACTCCCACCTAGTGTGGAGAAGCAGAAGCAGGGAAAAACTTCCTGGAAGAGATGACATCTAAACTGAGTCCTGAAGGGCCACTAGGAGTTTTCAGGTAAAAGACAGAGGAAAGAGAACTTCATATAGCGGGAAGAGCATCTGCACAGCCCTGAGATGAAAAAGAACATAGCACATGCAGGGAGCTACTACAAGTTCAGTGTGGCCAGGGGCACAGGATGCAGCGTGGGGAGCTGGAGAGCTGAGAGTAGCAGGCTGAAAGAGAAGGGTCACGAAAAGCCAAGGAGTATGAATTTATCCCACAGATAAAAGGAAACTGGAAGCATTTTAATCAGGGTCACATTCCTGTTTTTGAAATATCTCTACAGCAACAGGGAAGTCTGTAGGGCAAGTCTTTTAATCCCTATTAGTTTACAGATGAGCACTTGGAGGCCAGGCAAGGTTAAACAACTTGTGCAAAGCCACACAGTTAGTGGGTTAGTGGATAGAGGGGGAAGGACTGGAGTCCAAGTCTTTGAACTCCACATCAATCACTTTTTCACTATGCTATACTTCATTACACATGTTTTGTGTTTGTATTATCAGCTTTTTATATTTTTTAGCTATACTGCTAACTACAGCTAAATATCTTGCACTTCTGGTTTATATGTGCTACTAAAAACGTGGTATCGAATTTGAGAGTTTGCAAATGAAACTGGGCTGTAATAGCATACTGTTGAGTTGATTCACATAGAAGAAATAAGCAAATGAATCCTATACCAACAAGTATTTTTACTGACAATTTGAATATAAAGGCTGAACTTGAACCCTAAGAAATCTCAATTTTTCTTTCTATATTTTAAGAACTCTAGAGCTAGGAAGAACTATAGGAATTTTCATTTTCTCACACACCAAAAAAGAAAGAAAGAAAAAAACAATCTGAGTTCAATAAAGATTTTGTCATTTCCTTCATCAAAGACTTATCTAGAACCTATCATTCAGACTTTCAAACCAGCAGACAGTGCCCCCAAGGACCACACTAAACTGGGGGCAACTGCCTAAGGAAGTGTACTGCTCCTTCAGAGATTAACAACCAGTGAAGATCTGTAGGCAGGAGCACCTGGGGTAAAAGCCAAGCCAGCCCCTCACCTTCTGTCACCAACTCCTCATCCTCATTATCTGTGCTGCTCAGCTTCTCTGCATCACTCTCCAGGGCCTCATTCACAGTCCCCTTCTCCAAGGGAACCTCGTTACTCACAAAGTAAGCAGCGAGGCCAAGCTCCTGCTCCAAGGCCGTTCTCACCAGGCATGAGGAGTTTATTAAACGTAGGTCACAGTACCTTAAAGACCTAGGAGGAAACAGAAAGAGGACATCTATTCAATAGATATTTATCAGTGCCTTCTACAAATAAGCCCTGCTCTTTGAGCTATGGAAAGTGATGCTGAAGACCAACCCCATGCCTTCCTCTTTATGACTCTCCAAAAAAAAAAAACAAAAAACAACTCAATGCCATCAAGTCAATTCTGACTCATAGCAACTCCCATTGGATTTCCAAGGCTGTAAATCTTTACAGAAAAAGACTGCTTCATCTTTTTCTGTGGAGAGGCTGGTGGGTTCAAACCACCAACCTTTTGGTCAGCAGCCAAATATCTTAAGCACTATACCACCAGAGCTCCTGTCATTACACTAGGGCTTTGTAAAGGAAAGGCAAACAGGAAAAGCTGCAAAATCAATTTAACAGTAAGTCTTTTAGGTATTCATCCCTGTGCTGCCTGTAATCAAAAGAGGATTGATTCTCAGGTTAGCAGAAGTGAGGGCTTAAATCCCCTCTGCCACTTACTAGTGGTATAACCTTCAACAAGTTGTGTAGTATCTGAGGTTCAAATATTTTCATCTGAAAAATGGGAATAGATATTAACAATCATCCAAATGGTTGTTGTGATGGTTAAATGTAGTAAGTGGGCATTTAATTATTCAACCAACACTTAGAATATGCCAGGGACTGTTCTAGATGGTAGGGACACGTTGCTGATCAAGTCACACATGGTCACTGCCCTACTGAAAATGAGCTGTCTGGGAAGACAGATATCAAGTACTGAAGTATGTAGAGTAGTGAGAAGTAGAGGAGAGACCAGCACAGCACGCGGGGTGTGTCACAGAAACAGCAAAGGGCTTAGAGAGAGGCAGATGAGGTTGAAATCAAAGTGGGCAACTTAGTGCTCATGGGACCGCAGGCCAATGATCTTTGATTTAACTCAGCTGTGAAATGGGATAGTAATACTACTGTTGCAAGGATTAACTACAATATTAAAAATCTAGCACAGTGCCTGGTACAAAGATGGTATTCATTAATATTTGCTAAAATTTAAAGTAGGTTAAGACTTTGTCTTAGTCTTTAAGGAATTGAGGAATGAAAGAATTAATACATGTGAAATAGCAACAACCTGACCCACTAATGTGCACTAATGTGCAGAGTACACAATGAACCCTGTTTAAATGTGGTGCAGCCCAGAGAAAAAGGCAGCCCTAGAGTCCAGAGTCAGCCATACTGGCTTAACATCTCAAAGCCTTAGCCTCTTCAGTAAGATGGAACTATTGAAATAATGCTTTTTCTCCCAGGGTTAGGGTAAAAGTAAAATGAGGTAAAGCATATAAAAAAAGTCTAAACAGTGTCCCAGCACACAACAGGAATTCAAAACATGTTAGCTCTTACCATTGTTTTGTTACACAAGGAAAGACATGCAAAGGCCCCACAGTACTGCTGCCTGCTCTTCTCCATGGGTACCTGTTGAATCTTTAAAGGCTAGCCTGTCACTACAATCCAAGCAACTGCCTTACAGGAGTCAGTGCTCTCTGCCCTGAGTGTCTGCCCATCTGTATGGTGGCCAAGAGACTCCTGAAGATGCTGTGGGTACGTGTGGCTGACATTTGCACAGCTCCAGGGGAATATAGCCTTTGGGAGGGTCCCCTCTTTGTTCTGAAGACCCTGACTCCTCCATGAGCTGCATCAGTCTGTCCCCTCCCTATAACACCTGTGGCAACAAGGTGGGACCAGTTAGCACAGCAACCTGGATTCCAGTAGGAATTGTAGGCTAAGCTTCAGGGATGATGCGATACTACCATAAATGGCACTACTGTCCCCAACATATCTACAGTGATCCCCGAAGGGGGAACACTGATGGAGGAATTAAACCTAGCTCCAGCTAAGGGCCCTCCATCCACAAAAAGCTCCATCGCCAGCCCAAATGATGCCTTTCTCAACACTAGAAGCAGCAGCCCTGTCATCTGATACATTTTACTGCCATCTGCTGGAAAAGCAACATAAAAACTACACAAATCTACGAAGACTATGAGTGTATGGTGCCACCTAGAGTTGGGCAGCACCAGCCTGGGCTGGCAGACCCAACAGTTGTGGGCAAAGCCCATCAATCAGCTCCTGCCCTGCTTTTCTGGTTCCTCAAAGGTCTCCAGGGTCATAAACACCCCCCAACACACCTTGGCAAGGATTCTCCATGCGGGTCCATCCCACTGAATATTAGGATGCAAGGCAGGCCCTCTAACTCCAAGTAAGTCTGAGGTCTCCACTCGGCATCATCAATTTTCTGCCACATCTGCACACAATTATAAAAAATAAATAAATAATACAGCGAGAATCTAACTTCCCAATGAGTCCAGCTCTAGGTGAATACTTCTAAGTCCCTTCTATTGATATAAAGTCCTCACAAGATGTTTTTTTATAAAAAGGGAAGTTTTTTATACTACAAGTATGCATGTCATCTAGTTCACTACTATATTCCTAACCCCCTAGAAGACTGTCTGGAACATGTTAGGTGTTCCACGAATATCTATTAACTAACTGACTTATTCTTTAAGAGAACGTATATATCCTTAATTTCCCCTAATGTTCTTTACTATGTTCTCTTAATTGTAGTGTCATGCCTTTCACTCATATTTTCCCACTCATATACTCTTGTAAATCATCTTTCTCTAGCCCCTTAGCATTTTCTCTCATCTGTAGGTTTAGTAAGAACCTACTCTGGGCAGGCAAGGAGCTCTGGTGGTATAGAGGTTAAAGATTTGGCTGTTAACCAAAAAGGTTGGTGGTTCGAACCCACCGGCTGCTCCGTGGAGGAAAGATGAGGCAGTCTACTTCTATAACGATTTACAACCTTGAAAACCCAATGGGGGTTGGTGTAAGTTGGAATCCACTCCATGGCAGTGAGTTTGGTTTTTGGTTATGGGGCAGGCACTGTATGAGGCATTCGGGAAAAGGAGGTCTGTGGCATGTGGTCCTTGCCCTCCACCACCTAGGAGAGGAGCCAGATGACAGAGAGACAACTAATGACAGTTGTCAGCACAAGTGGACATGGCAACAAGAGAGAATCAAACTGGCCTTGTTGTAGGGAGGGGAGCTTCCTACAGGAAGAAAGAAAAGCATAGCAAGACAGTATGTTTTGGGGCAGCAGGGAGGGAGTGCCAGTTTATATGTTATTCAGCACCACTGGACTGAAAGATATACATAGCATAGTAGAAAGAGATAAGGCTAGAGGGACTGGCCAAATCTTGAGAGGCCATGACTGCAATTGTCACCTGCTATCCCTACTCATCCCTCTTTCTTACCATAGTGCCACCCACCTTGAGCTGCTTCACAAAGTGCTTCCCAACAGTGATGCCAGAGTTGGGGTTGCCCAGGATGATTTCAAAGTGCTCCTCCAAAGCCAGCCGCTCCCGCACGTGGGAGAGTCGCTCATAGGCCACGGCTGCCAGGGGTGAGCAGGGGACCCGCAGCAGGACCATGAGCCCATGGCCACAGGGGCACTGCTTAGAGGAGTTGATGAGGTTCTGAGTGATCTCTAGCGTCTCCACGGACGTGTAGTTCTTCATCTGAGAGAGGCCACTCACGGCCATCATGGCTGCTGCATAGTGCTGCACAAGAACAAAGGTCCTGATCACCGCACTGTGCAGGAGAGGGAACCTGCAACACAGAGAGACCGATCCGTGATGTGGGGCCAGTGCATACCAACACGAGTCCTCTAAGAAGAAGAAAGCCCCCTTCACTGCAAATAACTAACCCAAGAAGCCTATCAGGTCAGGTTGACAAGTATAGGCAACTCCCAAATTATAAACAAGTTGTAGTTCCAAAATTCCTTTCGAAGTCAACCTCTTCAAGCTTCAATATCTTTTTTCCTTAAAAGCCAAACTGTAAACTGCTGTGTTGTTTCCAGCTAAGAAACAAAAACAGAGGTTCACTGTTGTTGTTATTTCTTTGTGTTTCACTAAGTAGCTACTTAATAACTGTTCGTTCAACAAATAAATAAAAAGCATGCCTATTTAGTCTACAATCAGCTTAACTTGTATTTTCATGAGAAGTTAGATAATTTGCCCAAGGTTCCAACTAGGAATAAGAGAACACCCACAATCAGAATCATGGGAGAAAGAAGGGATGCTTATGCACAAGGACACAGTTCAGGGGGCAGGAGCACATGGAGGGATGGAAACAGGTAAGAGGTAACTATCGGGAGGAAGTGGGAGGGGAGCTGTTGTATTGTGGTAAATTGTGGTCAATGTCATGAGACAAAGTGTATGTGAAATGGTGTATGGAAAGTGAATTTGCTCTGTAAATTTTCACCCAAATCACACACACACACACAAAAGAGAACCACCCACAATCCGTATGTAAGTGTAGGTATTACACACCCCATATTTTGTGGGACAGCCCTTGTATTCATCCCAATTATAGCAAATTATTAGAAATGTAACTAAATGTGATTTAATTGGATAGATAAATTATAAATCAGAACATATCCCATCAAACCAAGAATATCAGATGTTGCTTTAGCAACTGGGGTTATTAAGTAGGAGGAGGTCTGTGTCTCCACATGAAGGTGGTTACAGTTTCCATGACCATGTGCTCTACTAGAGCATCTCTGACCTATGTGTCAGAAACAGATGCCAACAGGCCATGGAAAAGTCCACATCACTTTGCATTTCTCAACAGGAAAAAACAAATTGATGTCCTTTATACAAAATGCTCTTGTATAAGGAGCTCTAGCTGGAATGAGTCCTTTTGACTCAGTGGTTTTTTGGAGCAAAGATAAAATAGTTTCTTGACCTACAAAGATAGGGAACACACTGTAGCCATGCTGTTGTCACCACAATCCTGCCAGCTGAGTTCCTATTAGGGCAGCCAGCTCACCTTCCCAACAGCATCTCTGATATCACAATGCTGTCTTCTCCTGCTTCTTCTTCCTGCCCATCATTCTTCTTCCTTTCCTTATGCCTCTCTTAGCACTTTGACTACTTTATGGATTATGTAAACTGAAATATTCTTGGAAAACTTGTCATTATCAATGCTATCTCAGGAAGGCATAGCTGGTCCATGGAGTATAACACAAGAGGACTCAATGGCTCAGAGACTGCTTTGGCCTGTCTTGTGTATTTGCCAAATAATTCTCAGGAAGAAAGAAAGAGGGTGGTGAGGAAAATTCCATGCATTGCTGCTCCAGCTGTGGTGGCCTCTTGTCTTGTTGGACAAGGTGATAAGGGCATTAGAGAAAAGCATGTGCCTCTCCCTGTCACTCCATGTCACTGCTGGCATGGATTTTCAAATACAAGGTTCACAAGTCAGATGTTCCTAATTCTGAGAGGTACCCAACTCGGGGTTCTCTTAATGTGGGAAATGCCTGCTCTCAATTCTGCTCAAAGAATGAGCAGAGACTTCTGGTTCTGACCAAGGAAAGACTACTGTTTCTGACCAAGATGGAGTAGCAGAGACCAGATTTATCCTCTGCCTGAAAGAACTAAAAGGAGCTCTTGTGGCACAGTGGTTAAAACATTGGTTTGCTTATCAAAAGGCTGGCATCAGTTCAAACCCACCAGCCACTCCACAGGAAAAAGATGAAGCGGTCTGCTTCTGGGAAGATTGATGGCCTTTGGAGTAGTTCTATTCTGTTCTATAGGGTCGCTATGAGTCAGAACTTACTCAATGGCGGTGTGTTTGGGTTTGGTTTTGGGTTTGGTTCTGAAACAACAAAAAACATGGGCAAATATAGTAAGAAACAATGTTTCAAGACACTGGACATTAGGCAATAAAAGACAATGATTCTTGCAAATGAGAAACAAATTAAGTGAACCCCACAGCTTCTGTCTGGAAAGAGTTTCTAATCTGTCCTCAGACAGGCGGAACCCAGGCAAACTCCACTGGTCTTAGTTAATAAGAGATGTTTAAAGTCCAGGGAGACTAAAGCAACTGGTGCTCACAGGGCAAAGTACCAAAGAGGAGAGAGATGACAGACTGAGAACGCCAGAGATCTACAGATCTTTCCTCAAGTCTTCAGCTGGATCATTTCATATATGTGAAGATGTAAATAACACGAATAATAAATGAAATGGGTGACATAACAGAACCAACTGAAATAAAAAACCTAATAATGAATATTATAAAGAGCTGCACTCCAACAGATTCAAAAACCTAGAAGAGATGGACAAATTTCTAGAAACACAAGACCTATATAAACTAACCAAGTCTCAGACAGAATACTTAAAAGACCCATTTAAAAAAAAAAAGAAGAAGAAAGTGAGCAGGTCATTAAAAAAAAAAAAACTCCACAACAAAAGTCCTGGCACAGATAGCTTCACTGGAGAATTTTATCAAACGTTCCGAGAAAAGCTAACAACCATATTACTCAAACTGTTCTAGAACATAGAAAATGACTGAATACTCCCAAATTTATTCTATGAAGCAAGCACAACACTGATACCAAAACCATATAAAGACACCCCTAAAAAGGAAAACTACAGACCAATATCCCTAATGAATATAGGCACAAGAATCTTCAAGAAAATCCTAGCCAACAGAATCAGCACCATATCAAAAAAATAATACACCTTGACCAAGAGGGAGTCACAGCAGGTATATAAGGATGGTTCAACATCAGAAAAACAATCAATGGAATCCTTTACATAAATAAAACAAAGGAAAAGAACATGATCATACCAATTGATACAGAAAAGGCATTGATAAAATCCAGCATCCATTCCTGATAAAAACTCTCAGCAAAACAAGAATAGAAGGGAAAATCTTCAACATAATAAAGGGCATATATGCAAAACCAACAGCCAACATTATTGTCAGTGGAAGACTCAAAGTATCCCCTTTGCAAATGGGAAGCATATAAGGATGCCCTCTATCACCATTTCTATTCAACATTGTATTGGAAGTCCTAGCCAGGGCAATAAAACAAGAAAGAGAAATAAAAGGCATCCAAACTGGCAAAGAAGAAGTTAAACTATCACTATTTAAAGATGACCATGATCCTATACATAGAAAACCCAAGAGACACAGCAAGAAAGCTACTGGAAAAAGTAGAAAGGTTCAGCAAAGTGGCAGGATACAAGATTAACCTACAAAAATCAGCTGGATTCCTCTACATCAACAGAGATCTCTGAAAAGGAAATAAGAAAAATAGTACCATTTATAATAGCTACCAAAGACATGAAATACTTAGGAGTAAATCTTACCAGGGACATAAAAGACCTATACAAAGAAAACTACAAAACACTACTACACGAAACTACAAGAGACCTACATAAATAGAAGAACATGCCATGTTCATGGACAGGAAGGCTGAATATTGTGAAAATGTCAATACTACCCAAAGCAATCTATACATTCAATGTCGTTCTGATCCAAATTTCATCAACATTCTTTAAGGACATGGGAAAAACAATCACTAACTTCATATGGAAAGGAAAGAGACCTCGGATAAGCAAAGCACTGCTGAAGAAGGAAAACAAAGTAGGAGGTCTCACACTCCCAGATATCAAAACCTACTATATAGCCACAGTAGTCAAAACAGCAAGGTATTGATACAACAATAGACAAATAGACCAGTGGAAAAGAATTGAGAACCCAGAAATAGACCCATCCATAGCTCATCTTTGACAAAGGACCAATACCCATTAAGTGGGGAAGAGATAGCTTCTTTAAAAAATGGTGCTGGCAAAATTGGATATCCACTTGCAAAAAAATGAAACAATATCCATACCTCACACCGTACACAAAAATGAACTCAAGATAGATCGAAGATGTAAATATGAAAGCCAAAACCAAAAAGCTCATTAAAGATAAAATAGGGGCACACCTAGTGACCCTAATTTATGGCATAAATAAACTACCAAGCATAACCCAAAATGCACAAGCAGCAGAAGAGAAACTAGATAACTGGGACCTTTTAAAAATTAAAATCTTATGTGCATCAAGGAGCTCTGGTAGCATAGTGTCTAAAGCACTTGACTGCTAACCAGAAGGCTGGCGGTCCAAACCCACCAGCCACTCCTCGGAAGGAAGGATGAGCAATCCTACTTCCGTAGTGATACTGCCTCGGAAACCCAAGGAGGGGTCGCTATGAGTCGGGGTCGACTCGACGGCACATAACAACAACAACAACATGTGCATCAAAAGACTTCTCTCCAAAAGGGTTAAAAGAGATCCTACAGATCAGGGAAAAATATTTGGCTATGACATACCTGACAAGGGACTTATCTCTTTAAAATTTATAGAAAACTTCAACACCTCAACATCAAAAAGACAAACAATCCAATTCAAAAATGGGCAAAGGACTTCAACAGACACTTCATTAAAGAAGACATACAGGCAGCCAACAAACACATGAGAAATACAATCATTAGCCATTAAAGGGATGCAAATCAAAACAACAATAAGGTATCATCCACCCCAGCAATAACAGCAAAGTTCAACAAGGCAGAAAATAACAAATGCTGGCGAGGGAGTGGAGAGATTGGAACTCTCATACACTTCTAAAGGGACTGTAAAATTATACAGCCATTTTAGAAAACAGTATGGTGTTTCCTTAAAAAATTGAAAACAGAAATACCATTTGATCCAACAATTAGTAGGAATATAACCAGGAATATTCCATGACTAGGAATATATCCTAAAGAGGTGAGATCCAGGACACAAATAGACATATGCACACCCATGTTCATCGCAGCACAATTCACTCTAGCAAAGAGATGGAAACAACCTAATTGCCCATCAACAGATGAATGGATAACCAAACTATGGTACATTCACATAATGGAACACTATGCAACATTAAAGAATCCACAAATCACCTCATAATGTGGATGAATTTGGAGGACATTAATGCTGAGTGAAATGTCAATCACAGAAGGGAAAATATTGTATGAGTCCATCACTGTAAAAGTCATGGAAAGGTTTACACAGGGAAAGAAATTTACCTTGTTGGTTACAGGGGATGAGAGGGAAGGAGAGGGAAAATTTCTGACTAGTTAAGAATCACATGTTGATTTGGGTGAAGGAAAAGCAATATAACAAAAGTGTGTGACCAGCACAATGATCATAGGGAAAATGAGGACACAGGAACACGTACAAAAAAAAAATATAGCTAACAGAGGCAAATACTATTACATGCACAATATTGCATTACCAGTGGCAGCAAACACGAGGCTATGTGTGAATGCACAGACAGGTTAAAAAGATTATGTGTGGATAGGCGAAAAGGAATGTACCCAAGACCAAGGATAGATTTGGCTGAAGATAGTCTTACATATGTACTTGTGCTACAAAAATACCCATATACAATATAGAAGTAACAGGCGCAAAGTTGATGTAGCTTCTCAGAGACAACCAAACATCTTGAGGGAGAGAGTCACCAGGCCTGTGGGCTTGGGACCATAGTCTCAGGGGACATTATGTTCAATTGGCACACAGTACATAAAAATCTTGTTCTACATCCTACTTTGGTGAGTATTGACTGGAGTCTACAAAGCTATTGAGCAGCCATCTAAGATGCAACTATTGTTCTCTCCTCGTCTTCAGCAAAGAGGAATGAAGAAGATCAAAATCATTTGGAAACAATAAGTCCAAGGATATGATGGATCACAGA
Organism: Orycteropus afer afer; assembly: GCF_000298275.1. Classification (NCBI taxonomy): domain Eukaryota; kingdom Metazoa; phylum Chordata; class Mammalia; order Tubulidentata; family Orycteropodidae; genus Orycteropus; species Orycteropus afer. Next base: position 2,942,352 of record NW_006921612.1, read on the forward strand.
GACCTCAGACTTCACAACCCTGAGACCAGAAGAACTAGATGGTGCCTAGCTACCAATGCCAACCATTCAGAAAGGGATCAAAACTGGAGATGCTGGAACAAAATTCAAAAATACAAAAATGACCAGAATTACTGCTCAGGTAGAGATGGGTAGAACCCTTAAGACCATGGCCCCAGGTAAACCTTTGGGCCTGGAACTGGGCTCACTTCCATGCATTAGCTCTCAGCCAAACAGCAGAAAGATCTACAAGCAGAACACCTACCCCAGGGAGATGCACCCCCAGATAAACCAACCATGAGACAACAGAAAGGGAGCATATGTATGGGGGAAAGCTGGGCAGACAGGAATGCATAAATGAGAAGGGTGCAGGGAAGGGTAGTCACAGGAAGGAGACAGAAGAGCTTTTCATGGTTGGGGACAGTCATCAGGCTGTGAAAGCAAATGTGCATGAACTATTGTGAGTAAGATGAATTTGCTTTGTATATTGGCTACATTACAATTAAAAAAACAGAAAAGAAAATCACAGAAAATAACAAATCAATCAATTTTCTATTGCAATAAGCAGCAGGCAATTCTACTGATGATTATATTCAACCCAGCAATCTAACATCTGCCAGAGGATAACTTGAGAGTGGTAATATTCAAGACGCTCTTAAAGGTCATTACAACTATCCACAATTTCTAAAATTTCTATTTCTCTTCCTGCATTAAGTTATGCTGTTGAGAAGCAATGTATGCAGACCAAATTATCTCAGCTCCCTTTAGAAACACCTTTATAGAATAAGATTTAATTTTACACCTTCAGCATTTTAGAAGGCTGATGTCAGAAACCACCAGATTTCTTTTTCTTCCATGAGTCTATATTAATAGTAGGTGCCCATTACATTACCCCTACCTCCACCCCTTATATAAAGATTTACGAGACCAATTTTCTAATTCAAAGAGAGGGAAAATTAAATAATTATTTGATCTTATCTTAGATATTGAGTAAATAAAACCTGGGTGTTTTTGTTTACTTGGTTGGTTGGTTGGTTTTTTATTTTTCCTTAGCTGCCAGGAAACTCAGAGCTATGAGCTCAAGTAGAGAGGGTATTTTGGAAAAGGAAGACCAACCACAGGCACCTTGCTACTGTATTTCCTAGTTCACCTCACTTAATCTTCCCAATTATTCAGCAAGGTCATTTCAACACATTTTATCTTATAGCAAGGAAAATGTACTGAAGTAACTTTCTCCAACTTGAAAATTATCAGAAATCAGGCCCAGGTCTGAATCAAAGTTCACAGTCTTTCAACCATGTTGAAAGAATTGCTTCACCCTAACCCCCTGGGAGCACCCATCTCCCTGATATTTTTTACTTTCGTATTATTTTTATTTTTGAACAACCTTAAAATCTCTTAGTAAGTGAGTAATATATCACTCACATATAAATAAAGTAAATAAGATGTTTCTTCCCAAAAAGGGGAAAATGAAGAACAGAATTTCAAATTCTCAGACTCCAGACTGCTTCAAGCCATGGAGGCTGGATGAATGCCTGAAAATATCATTCTGTTGTTGTTATGTGCCGTTGAGTCAGACCTGACTCATAGTGACCCCTCCTTGGGTTTCCGAGGCAGTATCACTACGGAAGTAGATTGCCTCATCTTCCTTCTGAGGAGTGGCTGGTGGGTTTGAACCGTCAGCCTTTTGGTTAGCAGTCAAGTGCCTTAGCCACTATGCTACCAGAGCTCCTTCATCAACAATAACAACATAATAAAAGGGTTTTTTAAAATAATAATAATAATAAAATACTACTGTAAGAAACCAAGAGACCTACATAAATGGAAGAATAAGGCATTTGACAATTAACCCAAAGTTTAGAGGTTCAAATCCACCAGCCACTCTGTGAATGGAAGATGGGCAATCTACTTCTGTAAAGATTACTGCCTCGGAAACCCACTGGAGGTCACTATGAGTCAGAATCAACTCACTGGCAGTGAGCTTGTTTTTTTTTTTTTTTTAAATATCATGCTCATGTATAGGAAGAATTAACATTATGAAAATGTCAATACTACCAAAAGGGAAGATGTGTATCAGGGCTGTATCCTTCCAACAGATTTATTCAATCTGCATGCTGAACAAATAATTCAAGAAGCTGGACCATATAAGATTGGTAATTCAAACCCACCAGCCACTCTGCAGATGGAGGATAGAGCAATCTACTTCTGTAAAGATTTACTGCCTTTGGAAACCTAACAGGGGTCGCTATGAGTCAGAATCAACTCGATGGCAGTGGGTTTGGTTTGGTTTTTTGGACTATATGAAGAATACAGCATCAAGATTGGAGGAAGACTCACAACCTGTGATATGCGATAACACAAGCCTGTTTGCTGAAAGTGAAGATTCTTGAAGCACTTAATGATGAAGATCAAAGACTACAGCTTCAGTATGAATTACACCACAACATAAATAAAATAAAAATCCTCACACCTGGACCAACAAGCAATATCATGATAAGTGGAGAAAAGATTGAAGTTGCCAAGAATTTCATTTCACTTGGATCCACAATCAACACCCATGGAAGCAGTAGTCAAGAAATCAAACAACGTATTGCATTGTGCAAATCTGTAGCAAAAGACTTCTTTAAAGTGTTAAACAGCAAAAATGTCATTTTGAAGACTAGGGTAAGCCTGACACAAGCCATGGTCTTTTCAATAGCCCCACATGTATGTGAAAGCTAGACAATGAATAAGGAAGACCACAGAAAAATTGATGCATTTGAATTGTGGTGTTGGCAAAGAATACTGAATACACCATGGAGTGCCAGAAGAACAAACAAATCTGTCTTGGAAGAAGTACAGCTGGATGCTCCTTAAAACAAGAATGGCTAGGCTTCTTGCTTTGTACTTTAGTCATGTTATCAGGAGGGGCCAGTCCCTGGGCAAGGATATCATGCTTGGCAAAGTACAGGGTCAGAAAAAAAGGGGAAGACCCTCAATAAGATGGACTGATACAGTGGCTGCAACATTGGGGTAAAGCACAGAAATTATTGTGAGGATGAGACAGGACTGGGCAGTGTTTCACTCTATTATACACAGGGTCACTCTAAGACAAAACTAACTTGACAGCACCTAACAACAACAACAACAACCCAAAGCAATCTATAGCTATAATGCTATCCTGATATAGAGTCCAACAACACACTTTAAAGAGATGGAAAAACTACTCACCAATGTTATACGGAAAAGAAAAAGACTCCAGATAAGCAAAGCACTACTGAAGAAGAAGATTATGGTAGGAGACCTCACACTATCTGATCTCAGACCCTACTATACTGCCATAGTCAAAACGGCCTGGTACTGATACAAAAACAGTCACATAGATCAATGGAACAGAATTGAGAACCCAGAAATAAATTCATCTACCTATAATCTTCAACAAAGGGCCAAACTCCATTAAATGGGTACGAGATAACATCGCTGGCAATACTGGATATCCATATGCAGAAAAATGAAACAGAATCCATATCTCACACCATATAAAAAAAACTAACTCAAGATGGATCAAAAACCTAAATGTAAAACCTAAAACTGTAAAAATCATGAAAATAAAAATAGGAGTAAACTTTAGAGCCCTAATTTACATCATAATTAGTCTATCAAACATAACTGAAAATCTACCAACAGCAGAAGATACACTAGATGACTGAGACCTCCTAAAAATAAAACACATCAAAAGCCTTCTCCAAAAGAGTGAAAAGAGAACCTACCAAAAAAAAAAAAAAAACCCAAACTCAATGCCATCGAGTCAGATTTGACTCAGAGCAATCCTTCCTTGGGTTTCTGAGGCTATATCGCCCAATCTTCCTTCCAAGGAGTGGTTGGTGGGTTTGAACTGCCAGCCTTCTGCTTAGCAGTCAAATAAATGTCTTAGGCACTACACTACCAAAGCTCCTACCAACTAAGAAAACATATTTGGCAATGACACATCAGACAAGGGACTAATCTCTCAAATTTATAGAAAATTTCAACACCTCAACAATAAAAAGACTGACAATCCAATTTAAAAAAATGGTAAAGGACACGAATAGACACTTCACCAAAGAAGACATTCAAGTAGCCAACAAATACATGAAGAGATGCTCATAATCACCACCTATTAGAAAGATGAAAAATGAAAACAGCAATGAGATATCATCTTACACTGGCAATAATAGCAATGATCAAAATAACAGTAAGCAACAAATGTTGGTGAGGGTGTGGGGAGACTGGAACTCTCATACACTGCAACTCTCATAAACTGCTGATGGGACTGTAAAACAGTACAACCACTGTGGAAAACAGTATGGTACTTTCTTAAAAAGTGAGAAATAGAGATACCATATGATCAAGCAATTCTACTAGTAGGTATATATCCCAGAGAAACATGAGCTGTGATACAAATAGATGTACGCATACCCATGTTCACTGCAGCATTATTCACAATAGCAAAAAGATGGAAACAAGTGCCCATCAACAGATGAATGTATAAATAAACTATGGTATACACACATAATGGAATACTTCACAATGTTTGAGAATACTGATTAATCCATGAAACATCTCACCAGATGGATGAACCTGGAGGACATCATGCTGAGTGAAATAAATCAATCTCAAAAGGATAAATATGATATGAGACCAATATTATAAAAAGTGAGGAAAAAAAAAAAAACAGGGATGAGAGGGGGAGCGAAGGAAAGCACTAACTAGATAGCAGACATGTATTAATGTGGGTGAAGGGAAAGGCAACATGCAATAAGGGGGAGGTCAGCACAACAAGATCAAGGCAAAGGAAGACACGGGAGGTATGCAAAAGTAAAAGGCAACAATGGTAAATACTATTACATATACAATCCTGCAATAAGAGTAATAAATAATAATTTACATGTGGATGCACAGGTAGTTATATAAGTTGAACAAGTGTGGAATGGTCTATAGGAGTACACCCATGAGCATATAAAGGTTTGGTAGAGGATATTTCTATGTATGTATTTGTATGTGCTACAAATATATCCAGGAATATAGTAGAACATACAAGGGGTAAAGTTATGCAAACTCCTGAGCCATAATCAAACACCTTAAGAAACTGAGGCACTAGGCTTGATGATCATAATCTCAGAGGACATCTATGTTAATTAGCACAACACACTCCATAAAGGTAATGTTCTATATCCTACTTTGGTGAGGAGCAACTGGAGTCTTGAAACCTCACAAGTGGCCATCTAAGATACAGCTATTGGTTTCTTCCCATCTGAAGCAAAGAAGAGGAAAGAAAATTAAGGAAAAATGCAGGAAATAATTAATGCAAGGGACTAATGGACCACACAAACTACAGCCTTCACTAGCCTGAGACCTGAAGAATTAGCTGGTGCCCACCTACCACTACCAACCATTCTGATTACGATAGGTCTTGGATAGAGTGGGGGAAAAATGTAGAACAAAATTAAAAAAAAACAAAAAACAAAACCAGACTTAGTCTGAAAGAGACTGAGACTATGGCCCACAGGTCCCCTTCAAATCTGGAATTGAACCCATTCCTAGAGATCACGCTTCAGCCAAACAGGCCTGTGAAGTGAATAACAACACCAGTAAGGAATGTGCTCCTTGGAACAATCAAGCATACAAGACTAAAAAGTCAGCATTTGTCCCAAAACAAAGTTCAGAAGGCAAGAAGGAGGAGGAAAGATGGGCAAATAGAAATAGGGAACCCAGTGAAGAAATGGGAAGAGCGCTGTTACATTGAGGGGATTGCAACTAATATCACAAAACAAAATGTGCATGAAATGTTGAACGGGAAACTAATGGGTTCTGTAAACTTTCATCCTAAGCCACAATAAAAAAAATTTTTTTTAAAGCAAACTGGATGAGATTGACAACAGTTTAGACATTACAAAAAAAAAAGTAAACATGAAAATATAACAATAGAAACTACCTAAAACAAAATACAAAGAAACAAAAACTGAAAATGGCTCAAGCATTAGGGAGTTATGGAACAACTTCAAAAGGTCTAACAATTATTTTGAAATTTGCATTATCTGATTGAAGGGAGCTCTGGTGATGTAGTGCCCAAGGCATATGACTGCTAACCAGAAGGCTGGTGGTTCAAACCCACCAGCCACTCCTCAGAAGGAAGGTTAGGCAATCTACTTCCATAGTGATACCGCCTCAGAAACCCAAGGAGAAGCTGCCATGAGTTGAATCGACTCGACAGCAATGAGTTTGGGGTTTTTTTGTTTTGGTATCTGAGTCAAAGAAGACAGACAGAAAAGGAGTAAGTATTGTACAATTTCATTTATATAAAACTAAAAAAAAAAACCAACTAATCTGTGGTGTGAGCAAGGCAAGAGGGAGGAATACAGAAGCAGGAGGAAACTTTTGTTCATTAACTTGAGGTGAAAGAATACCTATGCCAACAATCATTAAAATGAATATTTTAAATACATGCATTATATCAGTCATGCCTCATTAAAACTATTGTTAATAACAAAAATAATAAAAGACAAGTATGTGGGAGGCAGGAACTAGTTCCCAGCTCCCAACAGCATCCACAGGTCAAGCATAGAAATGTGCCCAGGTTGTGGCCCAGCAGAGAACTGTGCCTTCCTCTAAACCTCTGTAGTTGGCTGCTCAAAAGGAAGAAAGCTCCAGAAAAAACATACTGGAATAAAAATGTGAGCTGTTAAAGGTCTAAATTTTTTATTTTTAAGCCTTAGTAAGCTCATGTTATAAGCAGATTTTCCAGCTGCCCCATAGGATCTGTCTGTAACACAAGGCAAACTGACAAGTCAGGTAAGAGGCAATAACCTGTGTGTTCTTACCTTGATTTCTTTCTGTTTCAAATTAATAGGGTTTGAGAGTTTTCTTAGCAAGGCAGCATGGTATGGCGGAAAAAACATCAAATCCAGTTGTAGTCCCAGGTAGTCACAAATAGGCTATATGACCTTGGACAAGTCATTTCTTCTCTCTGGTTCCCACAACTATAAAATGAGATGCTTGGACTAAATGACCCCTAGGAGTTCCTTGAGTCTCCATGCCTCAACATTTCATGGTTTTATATTCTTTTCTAGCTCAGTGAAATGTAAAATTTAACCTCTTTACAACTCTTCTAGGTTTGGCAGAGGGGGAGAGAGAAGAGATGGGGGGATGGAGATGACGGAGATGATGATGATGATGATGATGATGATGATGATGATGATGATGATGATGATGATGATGATGATAGCAACTAACAGTGATGTGCACCAGGTACTGTTCTTAATGTACCAGGCACATGATGTGCACCAGGCACTGTTCTTAATGCTTTATGTGCATCAACTCATTTAATCCTCATAATATCCCTATGAGGTACATGTTATTATCCCACAAGAATTATGAAACTTTCCAGAAATCTCTCAGAATCTCACTCAAACCCAGGAGGTATGTGATCTTGATCAACATGGCTTAATGGTCATGTGATTTTTAAGTCAAGTGACTAGGGTTTGGCTCCAGCTTCATTTTAAATCTCCAGTATGACCATGGACAAGTGATCTAACCTCTCTAAATCTATTTCTTCATCTTTAAAATAGGGGTAACAATATTTCCTATTTCACTGTGCTGTTGTGAGGCTAATATTCTGTAGAAAACGCGGATGTCAGCCCAATGTCTACAACATAGTAGCTCTCAGCATATGTGACTCACAGTGAGGAGAAGCTGGGGCGTGGGGCAGACAGCACAGGAGCTGTAAAGGCTAGTTCTTAGCCTCAGTGTAAAATCTAGGAGGATTTCTTCACCCAGGAAGTTTTAAGAGCCCAGCTACCAATCTGTGAATTGGATTACATTTGTATCATCATCATGGAGCTCAAAGGTATCAAAGAGAGTTAGTTTCTCAAAGAGTGTTCTGGGGAACACTAACCCCATAAGTACTCCACACTCACCCTTACTCAAAATAAGGGGGGGGTCTGTGATCAAGTAAGTGAGGAGATGCAGCAACCAGATCCTACTCTGAGAGATACAGCAGGCATGGGCTCACTGAAGGCTCTGAGAACTCTCATAGTAAAGAAATCCTTTTGTTAAATGTAAAACCTTTCAAACATATTTGACCATGGAACCCTTTCTGGCTTAACAACAATTAGTATGCAGTCAAAGCAATGTTTCTTAGAACACAGCTTGAGAAACACATTCTACTTTAATCCTCTGCAGTGACAGGTGGCAGAACTCAGGTTACACCAACAATTAGTGGCAGAGTCACTCATTTTGTTTTGCATTAGATGGTCTTGACTTGGCTTTACAATATATAACTGTGTGGATGTCGGCAATTACTCAACCTCTCCAAGCCTCAGTTTCCTCATCTGCAAAATGGCAGCATCATTATCTCTGTCACAGGTCTTTTTGTAGAGGGTTAAAAGGGTAAGCTCTGGACTCAGACTTGGTTCATATCAGTTTTGTCACTTGCTAGATTTGTGGCCTGAGAAAGTCACTAGGCCTCTCTGTGCTTCAGTTTCTTCATTTGCAAAATAGGAATAATGGCAATGTACTCAGGGTGGTTGTGAGGACTAAGATAATGAAAGTAAAATTCTTGGAACAATATACGGCACAAAACGAGCACTCAATAGATGATATGTGGAAGAAATAAAAAAGGAAGCCTATCATGGTTATTACTAAGGAGTTCCAGTGGTGTAGTGGTTAAAGCATTCAGATGTTAACCAAAAGGTTAGCAGTTCAAACCCATCAGCCACTCTGCAGGAGAAAGATGAGGCAGTCTGCTTCCATAAAGATTACAGCTTAGAAATCCTATGGAGCAGTTCTACTCTGCCCCATAGTGGCTATGGGTCAGAATTGACTTGATGGCAGTAGGATTTATTTATTTATTTATTTTTGGTTATGGTTATTACCATTTCCTTTAGACCTTTTAAGGAGCTCTGGTGGTATAGTGGGTAAGGCATTTGGCTGCAAACCCCAAGGTCAGAGGTTCAAACCTACCAGCTGCTCTGCAGAAGGAACAGGAAGCAATCTATTTCCATAAAGATTTACATCATTGGCATCCCAATGGAGATCACTATGAGTCAGAATGGACTCAATGGCAGTGGGTGTGGTTTGGTTGTTTTGGTTAGACCTTGGTTAGACCTTTTGGTATTTTACTTCCCATTTTCTTCACCTCCTTTGATTCTTAAACACATAATTCCTCATTCCAGCATATTTTTGTGTTTTCTCATCTCTAAAATTTCCTGGAGCAACAGCATGACAAGGACATCACTAACATAAAGTAATTCAAACATAGGACAAGAAATAAATCAGGGTCCCCTTAATGGGGAGACTGAGTCACCCAGGAAGGAAGGGAGGCAAACTCCTTTCCTGGAATTCTCTAGCTGGCTGCAGGCACCTCAGCTTGTACTTTAAGCTACCAAGCATTTTTAGTAATGTCAGAGAGAGAAGTGTACCTTTTTCCTAATGCGGTGACCATGGCCTCAAAAGAACTATCGTATCTGAGCAAGGGGAGGCTGTGTCCTGAAAGGGTGGATTCAATAAATTCTGACAGCCCAAAGTACTTCTTATTTTCATGATACAAGTCCACTCCCTAAAAGAGATAAGAGCATCAGTCACTCAACATTGCGTTCACAAGGGCAGTAGAAGGTTCACATGTCAGGTATGCTGGTGACTCAGATTGGCATCTTGGTCTGTACTGTCCTAACTATGCAGTTCCTTTTATGGCATTTCACAAATTTTCCTCATCTCCTGATCCAGAGCAAAAAGCACCCCACACTGATAATTTATTCCCATTAGTCAAGAATTTTCCCAATGTTTAAAGACATTTGGTCCCAATGTCTTCATCAAGAAGAAACCCAATCTCATTTTTTTCTTTAAAAAAAACAAAAATAATAATAATACAATTTTCTTTGTTAACATTGCTTCTTTCCACAATTCTAAGCTGATTTTAGGCATATGCAAATCAACCATGCATTTAGTTGCTACTAAAATTAATAGAAACATACATTTATCTAACTAATTTTACTCACATTGATAATAAATTCCTCCTAAACTACTATCAATGCTTCTCAAACTCCATGCTCTGGAATTTGAGTAAAGTTGGAGGCTGTTAAAAATACAAGGGCCTGGACTTCCCCACAAAGAGCATGAGGGCAGTGGAACCAGACAACCTAGGTTAAGTCCTGGCTCTACCACTTTCTAGCTGCAAGACCTCTTCCCCTCCACAGCCTCATTTTCCCATTTACAAAATAGAAATCAACCTAGCACTCACCTCTTGGATGAGTTCACATGCATAAAGCACTTAGAACAGTGCTTGGCACACAGTAACGACTCCATAAATGTTATTATTAATATTATTATTACATCATTATTATTGTTATTGATTCTGAATCTACAGGACTGGGGTCAGGCATCAGAATTTTAAAGAACTCCTCAGATGACTCTGAGGCACCCCAAAAGTCCAGCAATTTATGTTTGCTTATTCAACTACCTGGAATTCTCAAATTATCAGAACTGTTTTGATCTCCTATTTTGATAAGAAAATGGCAAGTGATAAACTAAAATAAAACTCACCAGCCTTCGAGGATGTATGTTTGGTTTGAGGAAGGAAATTTTGTACCAAACTGCTGAAGATTGTGGGGATGGGAAAAATAAGAACATTTCTGAGGCTTATGAACAAACTTGGAGTCATTCCATATGGAGCACAAATCCCCACAGCCCTCAAGGGCTCTATCTTAAACATCTTTATCCAATACCATGAGAACAATATCATGGGAACGCTGCTCAGAAGGCCGGAGAGCTTCAGTCCCTGGAGAAAATACCAAACCAACTCCACTGCATTGTACTTCCTAAGATGGGGGAGCCAACTGATACATATCAGGAAGGTTTCCAAGGGCATCAAGAAAGGTTTAAATCTATTGCTGGGTTGCATCAAAGATCCAAGGAGCTGGAATCCACTTAAACCCTCTGGTGGCACAGTGGGTAAGACATCTGGCTGCTTACCAAAAGGTCAACAGTTCAAACCCACCAGCTGCTCCATGGGAGGAAGATGAGACAATCTACTCCTGTAAAGATTTACAGTCTTGGAAACCCAAAGGGTATTGCTATGAGTCGGAACTGGCTCAATGGCCAGGGGTTTATACCAGTTAGTTAAGAAATAAAATTTCTCCATATTCAAGGGTCATTGCTAAATTATGACCCACCAGTCCAGGGGCACTCACATTATTGTAGGAGGCAGGCCAGTGGATCTCGTTGTACGGGCTTATGAGGGTGTGTTGTGTCTGTAGAGCATATGGGAAGGAAGTCACATGAAGTGTCACGATGTTGGGGGCCTCCTTCACCTCCCTGCAGTTGAGCAATCTGTCCACCAATCCCACAGCTGGGTCACTTTGAGAATAGAGATTATGAACAGCACTACTGAGGGAGGAAAAGTGGGAGAAGAAACAATGAGGGAAGTTCCTAACACTGTTCTCTAATTTTACAAGGATAAAACAGCTGAATAAATTTATAACTACACCCACCCCAACTGTGCCAAAAAGTGAAGCTTATGGCTCTGCCCATAAATTGAGGGGTGGGGAGACACGACTGAACTTCCAGTACTTATCAGGGACTACTCTGATAACCATTACTTATTAAAAACTTGGCTGGGGGAACAGTTATTATAGAAGATTGCTTAAAGATACATAATCCATCTACTCCTTTAGTACAGTGATTCTGAACCAAGAGTGTTCAATGAATCACCTTTTCTCCTTTAGTCCAATCTGATTGTGTATTTGTCTCTTTAAATTCTTTTCCCTAATGTCTGTCTGACCTTGAAATGATCCAGAGAAGACACAGTGTTAAAATCTATGCTAAATTAAAGGGGTTGCAGTGAAGGAATGGGAAGTCTTCTGGACAGAGGATCTCTCTTTTTGTGGCATAATGGTCTCAGCTTAATCTTCTGTAAATCTAGGGAATAGGACAAATCAGTGCTTAACCTTTTAAGGGGGCAGGTAATCACTCTGGGAAACTACCCTCAAAGTTAACAGTCACAATATTAGCTTTTATGTCATTTCAGGATGTTCAAACTCCCCTAAGCCCATACATGGACCCTAGACTGTAAACCCCTTTTCTAGGTGATCTTTAAGGCCCTGGCCAGTCTTAAACTTTTATGAATCTGTGATAAATCAAAGCCTTCCTGCTTGATCTGGCCCCATCATCCTGCTACCCTCCTGTGTTTACGGCTTTTCCTCATCTGTCTCAGTGGTAATATTTGAACCCACACCCCATGGCCAGTCTCACCGTAAACAACTGGGAAATCCTGCCAGACTCCTGACTTGACACCATTGGAAATTCATCTAGATTTATATTCATTTTAATTGAGTAAGTAAAATTAGCCCCTGGAGAGAGGCATGACACTAAAAGCTGATGGTAGCCTCAATCAGGGAGGGGTCTGGGGTGAGCTACACATTGTCAGGATCCTTTCTCGATATCAGCATGGCTCCTTTGTTGCTGAGAAGGGCACAGAAAAAAGAGGCTGGAATTCAGGGGTCTTAGTTCTAGGCGGGGTCCTGTCACTAACACCCTCCTACTCCTATCCTGCCCCATGACTTTTGAGTGAGACGCTTCCTTTCTCTGGCTCTTAGTTTTCATAATGGTAGATTTCAGGGGTCACAGGAGATACTCCTGAGGTAAATTCCAGCTCTAAAATTCTGAAAACATCCATGGTATCTGCTTGCAAATACCAAACCCCTAATGTAACTGATCTTTTTAAGACCTGACCCCAGAGCCCCAAGCCTCATCCATATATATTATTTCAAAGAAGGAAAATGTCAACCTTGTCATATACCAAGTCACTCTAACCTCACAAGATCCCAGTGGGCATGGTCGTGGATTAGGACAAAGAGTGTATGCGGATTCTGAAAGGAGTTTTGCAGAAAGGCCTTAAATTTTGTCTGAGCCTCCGCATCTAGCTTCAAAACATACTGTTCTACTCTCTGCTTGGTCATGTGCTCCTTCTCCAAGCCAAGCTCCAGTAAAACCCCTGCAACAAAGTGAAAATAATTCAGTAACTTCAAGCATTGCCACTTTTACTCAACAGACACTTGATAAACATCTCCTACATACCAGGTGTTGTGCTAGGCCCTAGGGCAACAGAGATGAATGAGACATGGACAAGCCTGGGAGTCAGACTCATACACAAATGACTATCATTTAACTTTTACATATGGGATACTGAGATACAGAGGCAGGCTTGCTCCACAGCTGGGGTGGGGACCAGCAAAGCTGGCTTCATGAAGCAGCTGATCCCAGAGGTGGTATGACTGAAGGAAAGGGAAAAATTCCTCCATCCAGCCAAATCATCTCCAAGCCTCAATGTCACACAGCCTCACATGATACCACAATAGAGTTAATCTTTTGAGCACAGGCATTTGCTCTGTGCATTTTATATGTTCAAATAACAATCCCCTTGAAAGAAGAAGGAAAGTGTATTAAGTTGGAGACAAATATATATTAACAAAGTTAAAGTGTCAACCAGAATGTGACAGTAAAAATACAAGCCATGGTTCTCCCTTTTACAGATTATAAAATCTTGGGCATTATTAGTCTCTGAACATCAGTTTCATGATCTACAAAATGGAGATAATAACACTGGCCCTATCTACTTTAGAAACAAAGAATAATGTAAAACCCAAATCTAAATTTAGATGGATCAAAGCTTCTACACACAAGACTGAAAACCTGCCCCTGAAAGGCCACATACCTGAATGCCAGACATGGAACAAGGTCTGCTGGTAGGTCACTTCTGAGGGTGGAATACAAATCAGAAAGTCAACTTTCTCAAAGGATCCTAAATCCAGGTTTTGGGTGCTGGAGTCAGCGATTGAGCACACATGGGAGAGGAGCTTCTGGGCCACTGCCAGCTGGAAGGGCCGGACACCATGTGGCTCCAGATTGTAGCCTGGAACCAGAGCCCGTAGTATGTGATAAGCCAAGAGAGCAGACAGCTCCTGGCCTATATCTGCCAGGCCACACATTCTACACAGGCAAAACCCAGCTAGGGAATCCCCGGGCTAGTGACACATTCTAAAGTGACTAAAGGAAGGGAAAGAAAAACTAGCCTTTATTGAGTGGCTACGGTGTGTTGTTATACACAGCATTTTTGCATGTTTCTTCATTTAATAACAAAGGTATGAAGAAAGCACTCTATGAACATAGAGGACACCGTGGCCTCCTCTGCTTGGAGGAAACAAGGACAGCCGTCCAGAGAGGATGATATAAGATTGGATGCTGGAAGAGGGCTACAAGTCCTCAGGTAGAGAAGAAGATTATCACAGCTCTTTGGCAACTTAGTATAAATAAAAATTTCAACAATGTGGTATCAAGCCAGAAATCCACAGAGAGAAATATACTATCTCAAGTATACAAACATACATATCAGGATACAATGAAATTATCATTAAAAACTAAAACTGAAATACCATATTAGGTCTACTTTGATGCTAAGGAGCTGCCCTCCCTTCTGGATAAACCTCTAGCATAGCTTCCTCACAGCTCCTGGAGGCCCTTGGAAGCTGCCCCACCCCACCAAGATCCCCAGTGCTAAGCATCTTCTCATTACTCACTTGTGCACACTGGTACCCCGCTGACATCCAGGGATGCTGGTTTAGTGACAGAGGAGGCAGCAAGTGAGGAAGAAATATGGCCTTGATTTTCCTGATAAAATCTGTCCAGCAAAATGTCAATGTCGCCCTCTACCCAAAACAGAGAGAATAAGCAGAAATGTGTTTTGCATCTCATTTAAATTCAGCAAACACCCATGGAACATCTACTATGTGTCAAGCACTGTCCTGAGGTCTGAGTACCAGAGATAAGAAAGATACGGCCCATCCTGTCAAGGAGTTCATAATTTAGTAAGACAAGTATATTAACAAAGCAAATCATACTGCATACAACGACAGAAGAAAGAGTAACATGCTAAGAGACAGAGAAGAAGGGTCCCAAGCCCATCCTGGAGAGAGAAGGGTCAGCAAAGTTTTTCTGGGAATAAATGAGATGAGTCTTCAGGGGTGAGTAGTCAGGCAAAGAAAGAACTTGTGCACAGGACACATGGAATGAGACTTTCTCAGTGAGGAGCTTCAAGGAATTCAGAACGGGGGGGGTGGGTAGGGAGCAGTAGCAGATAGGTTAGAGAGGTAGGGAGAGCCAGGCACAAGGACCTCATACACATATCAAGTCAGAAGCCACAAAGCCCCCATCTAGGAGATTCTGACAGCCAGAGTACAAAGAGACTGCCAGTCAGAAATTACTCCTCATCCTCCAGAAAAAAGTGGTACATAAAGGCAAAGGAATAGAACAGAGGGACTGCACTGCATTTAATTCAAGGTCAGCCTCAACAGGTCCATGGATATGGGATCAGAGATGACCTCTCCCTTTTGTTAATTTCTGTCTTAGTAATTTAGGAATCTGCAACTGCTTTACTACAAGCCTACCTGGGCAGAGAGTGCTAAAAAAAGCCCCCAAAGAGTCCACTTTCCCAGTCACCAGCTCGTAATTGACTTCTTTCTGGTACTCGGCAGGGGTGAGAAGGCTCTCAGAAAGAATGCGGGCTTGGTATTTTCCTGGAAAACAAACAACAAATTTCACTGGCCCCTTCACTTAGAATAATGAGTGAGCTCCTCAGTGGCGGGGTCTGTGCCTTTATCTCTCTAGTCCCAGAGCCCAGCACCATGGCTGGCAAATAAGAGCTGTTCAAGAAACGTTTGTTCAATGAATGAATGGCAGACACCATCCTGTCCCAACTTAACCATTAAGATAATGATTATTTTGACTAATAAAGGCCAATATCACCTAGATAAAAGCCAGAGAACCTATTTCTCCCACTTACTAGCTTTATAATCCACGATGAGCTACTTAACCCTTCTAGACTCAGTTTCCTCATCTGGAATACATAGGTAATAGCAGTATCTATCTCACAGGCCAAGACTGCTGTGAGGACTAAACAGGACAACGTTTATAAAATGTTTAACATGATGTCTGGCACAGCAGAGGCTATAGCTTTATTGCTGAATAAATTACTAAAACCAAGGTAAAGAATTTAGGAAAAACACAGAACATGTTTAGGATCAAAGAATACCAAAAGGCATTTGAAATACTGTACAGTAACAATATGCACTTTTACAATAAATTTTAAATAAATTTTAAAAATTCAGGTTTAAAATATACAACACCTGTTTTGTCTTACTTTTAAAGGGTTAAAAAAAAAATGAGTTTTCTGATTGACTAAAAATTCTCTGAAATTTGTCGACTGACCTGTGAAGATCCATAGGTATATGCAAAAGTGTTAAGAAGGATGAGTTAAAATTCTGACTAATAGCCACAGCCCCACCATAGCCACCACTGAGCACAAGATGGCTGTGTCTCCCACATGCATTGACCCTGTAAATCTGCTAGGGATGTCTTCACCAACGGCTGTGGATTTGGCTTAATAAAACTTGATTTGAAAACACAACCTGAATGTGGACAGTAATTTACAAATTCAGGTTCAGCCAACAGATACCAGCAAAGTGACAGGCAGCCTGGAAACCAAGTACAATGGACTGAATATGGTCTGACATTTATGGAGAAGTGAAACACTGACAACACACTCAGAAACTCAAACTCACTGCCATTGAGTCGATTCCAACTCACAGTGACCCCCACTAGGTTTCCAAGGCAGTAAATCTTTATGGAAGTAGATTGTCCAATCTTCCTTCTGAGAGTGGCTATTGGGTTTGAACCACCAACCTTCTGGTTAGCAGTCAAATACCTTAGGCACTGCACCACCAGAGCTCCTTAACACACCACCAGGCCTGGACTAAATCAACAGCCTCCCAGTTGGACACCAGATTTCCCCAGTTAATTCTTCACCAGTCTGTTCTCCATACAAATGGGGAAATCCTTCAAAAAACAGTCAGATTCTGTCCCTTCTCTGCTCAAAACTCTCCAATAGCTTCCAGTCTCACTAGACCAAAACCAAACCAAACCCAGTGCCACTGAGTTGATTCTGACTCATGGCAACCCCCATTGGGTTTCTGAGGCAATAAATCTTTACAGAAGTAGATTGCCCATCTTCCTTCTGCGTAATGGCTGGTGGGTTTGAACTGCCAACCTTCTGGTTAGCAGTCAAATGCCTTAGGCACTGCACCACCAGAGCTCCTTTGTCTCACTAGAGAAAATGCAAAAGTTCTTATAGTCTCCAAGATTCTGCATAGCTCTGTCCTCTGCTCTGGGCTTCCTGCTGTTCCTCCAGCATGCCCCACATAGTCTTGGGGAACCCTGCCATTGCCCCAATGTCTGCATGGTTTGCTTCCTCATTTTCCTCAGCTGTTCATTCTAATGTCATCTCACAGAGGTGCCCTTGACTCGCTTATAAAATGGCATCCCCTAACTCTAATTCTCCATCCCTTTTCCCTGAACTATACTTTGTCACTGCACTTGCCGCCTGATACATTAAATGATTACTTGTTTGCTTTCTGTTTTCCTCTCTAGAACAGAAGTAGGGGCTAAGGCACTTGACTGCTAACCAGAAGGCTAGTGGTTCAAACCCACTAGCCACTCCTCAGAAGGAAGATGGGGCAATCTACTTCTGTAGTGATACTGCCTTGGAAGCCCAAGGAGGGGTTGCTATGAATCGGGTCTGACTCGATGGCACATAACAACAACAACAACTCTAATTCTCCATCCCTTTTCCCTGAACTATACTTTGTCACTGCACTTGCTGCCTGATACATTAAATGATTGCTTGTTTGCTTTCTGTTTTCCTCTCTAGGACAGAAGTAGGAGAAAAAAAGGGATTCAATTGTGTTCACTCCTGTATCCCCAGCACCCAGAACAAAGGCTATTACATAGTAGGGCTTCAATAAGTATTTTTTATAAGTAATTAGTTAATTATCTCATTAATCCACACAACACAATCAGATTATTATTTTTATCTCCATTTTATAGTTGAATCAACTGAGGGTCAGAGTCAATACAGCCAGGTGCATGGTAGAACCAAGTTTTAAATCAGCTCTTCTAGATTCTGGCATTCCTGGGTGGTGCAAATGGTTAACACACTCGGCTGTTAACCAAAAGGTTGGAAGTTCAAGTCCACTCAGAGGTGCCTCAGAAGAAAAGCCTGGCAACCTACTTTAAAAAACATGCCCTGTGGAGCATAGGTCTACTCTGGCACACGGGGGGTTGCCGTGAGTCAGAGTCTCCACAGAAACTGGCTTGGTTTTTTTTTATTTTGGACTTAGACTCCAAATCTGATTCCAATCTTCCAAGGGAAGAAATGCGAACTGCTAAACTTGCCATTTAAAATAGCAATGAAATTTTTATTGAGCATAATATACAGGGCTTGCATCAAGGGCCCAAGGCACCTTTCTGAAGAGGGCTATCACTACTGAAAACTTCAGGCCAGCAGAAGCAAGAGGTGAAAGAACTATAAAGGTGAGAGATTCAGAGAAAAATACAGCTGGTTTACCACAGGCCAAGAGGATCTGGCCCAGGACTCACCGGTAACTGCAATGCAGGAGTCGATGGCCGAGTTCCGGCAGGCACAAATGATCACCACGTAGTTGGTCTTAGCAAGCTTGCCTTCAATGAGCAGTCTGAACATCTCGGAGAGGCCCTCGGCCAGGGAGTAGGTACACTCAATGATGTGCACGCTGTCGTTGCAGGAGCTGGCTGCGAGGCCAGCCAGCCAGGGAAGTTGTGCGGAGGTCACGGGGGCCACAGTGCCAGGTGCTGGTGGGAAAGGCTGAGGAGGTGCCTGCTGGTACTGTCGGATCTCAGTCAGGTGTGACTCGCGCCAGGAGCGCATGAAGATCTGCTCCAGGTCCTCCATCAGGGGCACCTGGTCGGCCGCTGGCAAACAATGAGAACAGAAAATGCTTCAGGACCTGCTCAACCTGGCTGGCACAGCTGGCCTTCTACATACACAATGGAGCATTTTTGGGGGACTATGTGTGAGTTAATTTTAAAATAACACAATCTAAGTGATAAATGTTAAAACGGTATTACAGGAGTCTCTAAGTAGCACAAATGGGGTCACCATGAGTCAGAATCTACTCCACAGGTAACTAACAACTGATGGATGAAAAACATAGGAAGATATAAAAGCAGCCATAATCTCACCATACTAACAGAACCACAACTATTCTGGTGTTTCTCAGTCTTGTTTATCATACACTGGTTTTAAATACCTGGAGTGATTTTGCCACCACCCATCTGCCTTTTTGTACTGTGGTGGTTTATGTGTTGCACATCCAACCAAAATGTTCCTTAGAAGCAAGGATGGCAAGACTTTGCCTCTTACACTTTAGTCACATTGTCAGGAGGGACCAGTCCCTGCAGAAGGATATCATGCTTGGTAATGTACAGGGTCAGGGAAAAAGAGGAACACACTCAATGAGACACAGTGGCTGCAACAATGGGGTCATGTATACCAACAACTGTGAGGATGCTGCCGGACTCAGCAATGCTTCACTCTGTTGTACATAGCGTCACCAAGAGTCAAAACCAACTCGACAGCACCGAGAAACAACAGTAAGTGTGAGCATACAACTTTGGGTCTTGTCTTTTTTCCTTGCCATTCCACCATTATCATGTTTTCATGCTATTTATAGTCTTCATACATAGCACTGTTACATACATATTACATCATATGGAGGTGCTGTAATTTACATAAAAATTGTGTTGTTTCCAAGCAAATAGCTCTGCAGGACACATCTTTATGTGTAGAGAATTACTTCCTCAGCCTACATTTTCAAAAGCGGGCTTATAGAGCCAACTAACACATATCATCAGATTGTTTCCAAAGGCCCTCAACGTAACAGTTTGCCACTACATTAATGCATGATAATTCTTGTTTTACTGAACTCTTAACAGCAGTGGATACTAGATACTACCATTTGGGTTATTTCATTAATTTAATTGATTAAAACTTTCCTCAACTGGTACTCTAATTTGTATTTCTCTGATGACTAGTGAGACAGTATTTTCCATCATGTTTCCTACAAGTATTTTCTTTTATGTATAGTCTGGCTTAGATGTCTAAATTTATATTTGGGTGAGCTAGAGAAAAGAGCACTAGACTTTGATTTAGAAGACACATTCCAATCCAGCTTAGCACAGCAAAATCTGCATAACCCTGAGCTACCTTATTATATAGTTTCCTGAACTGTAAAATGGGGTTAATACCTCCCACTCAACGAACCATGACAGAATTGTATTTGACTAACTGCTGTATCTCCCATCTTTAAAAATGTTCCCTTTCCAGAATAACTATCACCTAGCAAATCTCCTTGAGAGAGTCGTCCACATTCACCAAATTCGTTTCTTCATCTCTTATCCTTTGCAATCCACACCAATAAGGCATTTGTCTCCACTCTCCCCTTAACCACTCACCAAGGTCACTGATCACTTACATATGACAAGCCCCAGTGGTCAATGACCAGTATTCGCTCAACCTCTCAGACACAGTGACATAGTGGACTATTCCTTCTCATGGAAACACTTGTTTTCCACCAGTTTCTCTGTCAACATCTATCCATTCATTCAACATAGACTTCCCGAGTGTCTACTTTTTACTGCAGATGCTGTTGGATATACAGAAGTGAACAAGACAGATAAAATGTTCTAATCTTGGGGAATAAAACAAATACACATATAATTTCAGGGACTGGCAGTACTCTAAAGGACAAGATGACAGGTAATAGGATAGAGAGATGAAGGGGACTGATGAGGAATGCTGTCTTAGTTACAATGATGAAAAAGCTGTGAGGGGGTGATACGTGAACTGAAACTCAAATGGAGGAAGCAAATCATGCAAGTGTCTTGGGCAGGAGTATTTCACATGAAAGGAATATAAAGTGCAAAATCTGTGGGTGCGCCCAAGATTCGTGAGCTCAGGAAGGACAGAGTGGCTGAGGCAGAGGAAACAGAGGCAGGAAGTGGCAGGGTTAAGAGGTTGGAGTGGGAAGCAGGGCTGGATCACTTGGGACCTCGAATGAGTTTGAATGAGTAAACCATCGGAGGGTTCTGAGCATTTTTAATAGATGTGGAAACTAGAGGGCAAGTATGTTGCCCTGAACTAGATTGACAATGGTGTAGAAAATAATAAGAGATTTGAATGGGGAGGTATTTGGAGGCAGAGCCAGCAAGACTGACTGACAAATTGGATATAATTCGTAACAAACAGTAAGAGAAAACAACAGAGTCAGAAAGCAGCCGCAGGAGAGAGAGAGAAAAGGGAGAGAAGGAAACGATAAGAGAGCAGAACAGAGACAGAGAGAGAACAAGAAGGGTTAGGATCAAGGATGTTCCCTGGATTCCTGACTGTTCTAAGCAGCAGCTCTCTCAGCTCTCTTCCTGCCTCACTGGCTGCTCCATCTCAGTTTGCTCCTCTGGTTCCTCCTTCTCTTATGATTTCTTAACTGTTGACAAGTTCCCAGGACTCAAACACTGGCATTTCCTCCATCCATAATCACTCTCCAGTTGATCTCACTTATTCTCACAGCTTTAATATATATCATCTCTAAGTGAATTGTCTCCTAAACAGCCCCAACCTTTCCCCTAGGCTTAAGACCTATCTATTGAAATTCTCAACATACCTTATGTGGCCACCCAATGGGCATCTCAAACTTGAAGCTGACAAAACTCTTGCTCATCCTTTAGCTCTATCACTCACCTCATCTGTCCATCACCTCCCTCAGACAAACAGCCCATCATCATTATCTTAAAAATGTACTCCAGTACTCTCTCATGTGACCTTAAGTGGCCCAAGCTACCATCACCTCTCACCAGGAAGACTGAAACAGCCCAGCTCCTGCTACTGTCCTGCAGCCTGATCCCACAACCACAGCCAATGCGGTCTTTTCAAAGAAAAAATCAGAGCCCATCAATCCCTTGTTTAAAAATATCCCAGTAGCTTCTCAATGTATCTAAAGTCCAATTAACTTCTTTACCACAGCCTAAGACCTTGCCCACTCTCTGGCCACCCCTCATTTCACTGCTGCCCTTTCTCACTCTGCTGCAGTCAACCTAATCCTGGGACATTCCATGTTCCTTCCCACCTCACAGCCTTCTTGTCCTTTCCTGCCTTCCACAGATCTTCATAAAGCTGGCTCCTTTCATCTTTCAGGCTTCTGCTCAAATGTCACCTCCTCACAGGGGCCTTTCTTGATTACCCTAAGTCAACCCTACATACATACATAAACACATACACTCTACCCTTATCCTGCTGTATTTCTCTCTCACTTTCCTTGTTGGAAGTGTCCTTGCTTTCTTCCTTGCTATATTCTCAGTGCCTAGAATGGCAGGTAAACTAATTTTTCAATTACTCTCTATAGATTTTAACCTATTTTAAGCCCTTTTACAGCCCTCAGTGTGGTGACCACTGCAGTCACTTCATACTGGCTCATAATTTTATATTTGGGAAAGCTAGAGGAAGCATATGCCATCACAATTACCTTGCATATCATCTCCAACAGCTCAAATTGGTGTTCAAGAGTACTCTGATGGTTAGTTCAAAAGGCACTTAGTATTTCTCACCTTTAATGATTATTCTACCAGTCGTTCCTGGTAAATGGAACAGACACTCACCAAGCTGGACGAGATAGTAGACAGTTAGCAAGAGCTGCATCTCTTCTGAGATAGGTTGTATTGTGGAAGCCCCGTATTGCTCATAAGCCCGAGAGATGGACTGGGAATTCTGGTAGCACGTGTACAGGAGAGGACTTACAACAATGTCATTCAGGTTTCCACAGAGGTAGGGGAAGTTCCCATGGCCTATGGAGGAAGCAGCAGCAGGACTTACTTGGCAACTGGCCTTGTGCACAGCCTTGTGACTCACACACTTATGGAATTAGCTGGGAGCTAAAGCAGATCGATAAGTTGCAAATGAGTAACTCAAGTGCCCTTTTCCAAGAAATCACTGTCTTCCAGCCATTGCTTATCTAGCACACCTTCTCTGCCCTCCTGTTACCCTACAATGACAGAATCTTAACAATCTATAAAAGAGAGGGGCTCTCCCCAATCCCCTTATGCTATAGGTGAGGAAGCTAAAGTCCAGAGAGAAGTAACTTGCCAAAAGCCAAAGAGCCACTGTTGATTTTATTCCTTTGGCACCAATGATAGAATAGGCTATCTCATGTGCAACATCTGGATGTATGCCTTGTATTGTTTGCCAGTTTGCCTCTCTGATTCCAAGTAGGTAGGACTGTGTGTTATTCTGTCTTGCATCCTCACAAGACTCTCTGGTAAGCTAAGTTAGGAAAGTAAATCATGGACCAGAAGACTGAGAATGTTGAGAGAACCTGACAAGCTAACTGCTACAAGATTAATTCTTATGACAACTCTCAAAAGCCAAATAGCCCAGGTCCAGCTTCAAATATCTTCTCCACCATCCATTAGCTTGTGATTTTAAGCTAGAAATTTAACTTCTTTAAGCCTCAGTCTCTGCATCTCTAAAATGGAGGCGAAGACATCAAATTCTAATTGGTTTGTTGAGATGATAAAATGCATCAAATATGTGTACAGTATCTTATACACAGAAGTACTCTACTTATTCATTAAATATGTTTGTATTGAAGACTTGCTATGTGCAGGCATCATGGTAAGCTCTGGGGTAAATTTGGTGACTAAAGCACAGTTCAAGTCCTCAAAGAAAGTGCTTCTCAAATTTGAACAAGGTCAGGACTCCCTGGAAGGCTTGGTGAAACACAGATTGCTAGATCCCACTACAGAGCTTCTGATGCAGGATTGGTGCCTGATTTTGATTCTGGTAGAGGACTTGGGAATTCACAACTCTCACAAGATCCCAAGTGATACTGTTTCTGCTACTTCAGGGACCACAGTTTGGCTATCACTGCTCATGAACACTATGATTTACAAGAGGCAACATGAAGGACATACTGTTTGTCATAAAAGAAGCACAGAGAAGGTGTTATGGGGCTTAAGACAAAAGCAAAACAGAGTGATTCATGAAGAAGGCATCTGGTTGGGTCTTGAAGCATGGGTGGGGTTTGGGCACAAGGTAGTGGGGGACACAGGGGTCAGGGCAGCAAGCAGTTTACAGAGGGGCATACAGCTTAAACAGAGACAGTAGAAGGAAGCATGGTGCACTTGAGGAATAAACAGGATAATCAGTGATGTCACTAGAAGAGTGTGCAGGTGTGGACTGCTCTGGGCTGACACTGTCAGAGGGGATGACACCAATATGACTGTCTATAAAATGTTTGTGCAGTGTTTCGACAGAAATGTATTATATTTTATAAAAATGTCCCTGTAGTTAGTTATAACAACAAAACATTTTTTTGTAAGCCCAGTTTACACGTATCAATACACCTACAAGGCTAAAATTCTACACTAATTTACTCTTTTTGAACCTTCTCATGCTCTCCAGTCAGAGCTGTCATTATTACAACGACCCTTTGAATCACATGGTTTCATCTGCATGCATGCACTGTTGTTTTCATTATTTTTATAGTTGCTGATTTTATAAAAATGTCTTGGGTTTTAACTACAATATTGTGATAATTAGTATTTGTGAACAGATATCAATAACTTTTTGAGAATGAAGTAGTAATCAAAGGAAAAGGAAGAAAAAAAAAAGTTTCCTCTCAGTTACTAATACTGTAATGTTGTAATTTAATGTAGAAAGATTTTACAAAATAATTTTGTGTAGTCATACAATATAAGAAATACTATATTTCAGCAATTTACAACTGTATTTATCACAGATTGTTCTATGATTAAAATTGATTATAAACATTAGTAAGGATTCTGTATGGTCTGGTACAGGAGGAGGTCCATGGGGGACAGGGGGAGCACTGATACCAGGAATTACCTACTGCACTAGGTGACATCAAGCCTAGTGACTCCACCAGTCTGCATTCTAAGATTGGTAGGTGTCAGACCCAGGTCTGTGGGGCTCCCACCTAGACATCTCCTGACTCACAATAGGTGCAAGTAAAGCCCCTGCCTACACTTCCATGCTCCGTGCCTTGTCTCTTCTCTGTTTTCTCAAAACTGTGTTCTCAGGGTCAATCACAGATGTGTAATGGCCATTCAATGAATACATGCAGCACAAATGAATGCTGACCTTCATTTTATCCCATAGGACCCAATAGAACCCCCCAATCAATGGTCTTTTCTCATGCCTAGTTCAAAACCCACACTTGTACCCTATTTCCTGACTACTCTGTCCATTTTCAATTATTTTAGGGGAAAAAAAAATGCCCTCTCCTATCACCTTCCCTATTACTACAAGCATGACACCATATACAAGTATTAACTTATTTAAGAAGTATCTGCATGTATGATATGTGTGTGTGGTGACTATAGGCCAGCATACCATAGTGGTGAGTAGCTTCATCAAATAAGACCTGCCAAATCTGCACACAGTTTCCCATGACAAGGTATCCCAGCTCATTAGAAAGGGCTTTCTTTGGTTGAGTCAAAATACAGCTTCACATAGGTTACTTTAGGCCGCTGACATAAAATAGAGGTCAAATCTTCTTGTGGATTGAACTGTGTCCCCTAAGCATATGTATTAGAGTCCTAAACCCTATACTTGTAGAGATGATTCTATTCGGAAATAGAGTTTCCCTCTGCTATGTTAATGAGGTCATACCAGTACAGGGTGGATCCTCAGCCTAATCCCTTCAGAGTTATAAAAAGACCAGAAAAGACACAGAGACACACACGGGGTGGGGGTGCGGGGAGGCAGACAACATGTGAGGACCTATCTACAAGCCAGGAATGCCAAAGACTGCCAGCAGCCACCAAAAACCAGGAGAGAGGTGCATAGAAGGAATCAACACAGTCAAATCCCTGAATTGGACTTTTAGACTCCAGAACTGTGAACAAAATAAATTTCTGTCCTTTAAAGCCATCCACTTGCAGCATTTCTATTAAGGCAGCACTAAGTAATTAAGACAAATCTCATACTGTTTTGTGTCTCTATCATGATAACCATGGCTATTTTTGCCTAATCCAAGTCTGATTTCAGTCAGAAAATACCAGTGACTTTGAGCGACAACAGGACAACCCACCAAGCCTAGCTCCTCGAAACAAAAGACTGATTTATTCATCTCCAAATCCCTGGTGCTTAATTAACATGTGCCTACTACCCTAGTATGAGCCCTTGAAATTGAGTGAATGAATGAATGCGCAAATGAATAAGCAAATGGAAATAAAGAAATGAAATAATTATACTTTGGGTTGTTGTGGAAAACAAGCCCTAGAATTCTGGACATCTGATCAGGCACTCAACTAAAGATTTGTTTTTGCTTAGTTCTTTCATTGCCATGGAAAGAGTTTTAGGAGCTTCTTCCTCAGAACAATGGCTCATTTTTTACTGTTTCTCACAGATATGTTTAGGCTCTCTTCCACGATCCACTATACTTGCCTTTAAATATCACTGGCTTGGCCTTGCATATTTTCAGCAAGTTGTCAGGAACAGACACTGGTTCTCCCGAGGCCACAATGGGAAAGGTGGCTGATGCTGATCCTACCAAGCCAACCTGGGGCATGCAGGACATGCCTGCAGTATCTAGAAACATACCAAGGAGTGTTAATAAAATATATCAAACGAGGCATCAATCTTTAGTAGACTTAACATCAGGCCAGCTATCCTATCTGCTAACCTGACCCATGTTCCTGTTCATGAGAGCACCAAAGTCTTGGAATCAGATTCTGAAGGTCAAAAATACCATTAAGTTCACTCAGTTCAACCTTCCCTACCAAATGAGTCAACTTCTTCTTCTTCAATATCTCTGTCAAGTGATAAGCAAGCCTTTTTTTAAACTCCTCTAGGATCAGAGAACTCACTACTATACAAGGAATCCTAGGCTATGTTAAGCAACTCTAATATATGAGAAAGAGATCCTTTTATTATACCAAGGTTGGCCTCCCTAGAAACTGCCTTACACACACCACCACCGACACCACCACCAGCACCACTTGAGTCATGAATTTCTGGCTGTGATCACTTACCATACTTAGCTCTGTTGCCAGCACCCTGGGGGTAGCCACCATCTGTAGCTGATGGAGATTCTGGAGACCACCCTTTGTGGCGTTTTTTGGGGGGGCCTGAGTTCGGTAAGATACCTAGACAACATTCAGAGTATGGATTAGGCTGTCATTAGGAATGAGTTTCTATAAAATTTTCTTCTGTGTTGGAGAACACTTATTGATATAAAAATATCACACCTTTACAATGGATTTTGAGCACCTAGTAAAGTATCTAAGCATAAAGAAATAGCCTGTCAAGTTTTTTAAATGTTTCATCCCAAAGTTGTGCATGTATCCAAACTGTATCTTTCTGAGCCTGAGCTACTGCTTCTTTACAATGGGATAATAAAACCTACTCTGAAAGGTGGATCAACCAGGACTAAAGATAATATATGTAAAGCACTCAGGGCAGCATCTGGCATAAGCTCAGGCCCAATGAATGGTAGTTACCATTAACCACACAATCATCATCGTGATCATCATATGTAAGTCCCAATGTATTTTCTAAGAGTTAGAACAGAGAAATAAATTCTCTGTTGACAAGCAGAGCCCTATTCACCACAATCACCACTACAGTTTCACCACTTGAGGGCAATACTGATTCACCTGTGCTCCCTTTCCCAATCCACCACTGAAAGCTAATTTCAGACCAAAAAAAAAAATCAAGAACAGAAGTTGGTACCCACTGCTGTTAATGAGTCATCCCTGCCCACTCTAGATAACAGTAGGCTCACGACTTAAGCTATGTACATGGTTTATTCAAAATATCAAGAACTGGTTAGCATACATTTTTTGATCAATCTGAAACAAAATTTCCCCTACCTTTAGAGCTATGGGTCTCCATCCTGGCCTGGGAAATTTTTAAAACAATATATCTGGACCTCAGGCTATCACAACACAAATCAGATACCTAGCATCTGGTTGGGGCCCAGGCATTCTAATTATCTCGATGCTCCTTTGGTGATTCTACTGCATAACCAGGGTTGAGACCTACTGATTAAGAACAATGTTTCTTTAACTCTGCTCTGAGAAGAAGCTGCATCAGAACCACCAAACTCAAAAAGAAAAACCAAACCAGTTGCCGTTGAGTTGATGGTGACTCATGGAGACCCTGCATGTGTCAGAGTAGAACGGTGCTCTATAGGACTTTTAATGACTGATTTATCAGAAGTAGACCATCAGGTCTTTCTTTTGAGGAATCTCTGGGTGAACTTGAACCTCCAACCTTTGACTTAACAGCCAAGATCATTAACTGTTTGTACTACCCAGGGATTCCTTATCAGAACCACTAAGGGCCTGTTAAAACTGTTCATTTCTGGAGGCTGCCCCAAACCCATAGAATCAGATCTCTGGAAATGAAAGTCAGAAAACTACTAATAAGCACCACAAGGGATTTTTAAGCACACTGAAGCTTGACAGCTTTAGCTTTTTAGTCTCCTAAAGGTAAGGCCAGGAGCTCTGGTAGCATAGTGGCTAAGGCACTTGACTGCTAACCAGAAGGCTGGTGGTTCAAACCCACCAGCCACTCCTCGGAAGGAAGGTTGGGCAATCCTACTTCCGTAGTGATACTGCCTCGGAAACCCAAGGAGGGGTCGCTATGAGTCAGGGCTGACTCGACGGCACATAACAACAACAACAAAGGTAAGCCCAAACTATATTCCCTTCTTTAGATTAAATGAAAATAAATTAAATACATCAATCGCTTTACTATTTACAAAGAGCTTTCAAACAGAGGCCCCTTCAACCCTCAGAGCAATCTTTGAGATGGCTGCTGTTATTTCATTTTAGAACAACTCCAAAACATCTTTCCTCAAGTGCCAAAGCAGAGCTCCTACAGAGACTAAGACACCAGCTCCTCTAGAAAATGACACTGAACAACCAAAGGTAGGGAACTGAGCCTCAGTCCTAACGTAAAAACTACAGATATTTTCTCACTCTGGTAAGTTAACCCTAAATGCTTCAAAAAGTACCTGACTCGGCTGCAGGAAAACCACTTCCTCGTGGCCCTGAAGGTCCTTTTCAAGTCGCAGATAGAGAAGGAAGGGCTAGGATATCGGCTGCACAGGAAAACTGAAATCCAGGCCCACCTACAACGCCTGAATATCCCGAACCTGTACAACTACTTTCATGACGCAGGGCAGGTGTATCTGATTCTAGAGCTCCACACACAGCTGCAAAACAGTCACAGATTCAATGAGCAGCACACAGCCATGATAATGCAAGAGCTGGTAGATGCCCTGACCTTACTGCCCTGTGAAGGTGATTCACAGGGACATTAAGTCAGAGAACCTGCTATTGGGGCTCAGAGGTGAGGTGAAGACTGCAGACTTTAGCTGGTCTGTGCACACCCTCTAAGGAGAAAGACAATGTGTGGGACTCTGGACTACATGCCCCCAGAAATGTTTGAGGGGAGAACATATGATGACATGTGGTGGTACATTGGGGTGCTCTGCTATGAGCTGTTAGTGGGCTGCCAACACTTTAAGAGTTCCTCACACACTGAGACCTACAGATGCAGCCTCAAGATGGACATGAGTTTTTTCCCTCAATGCCTCCAGGGGCCGAGGACCTGATCTCCAAGCTGCCTTTGGAGCAGCTGTCACTGGCCCAGGTCCTGGAGCACCCCTGGGCCCAGGCCTACTCTGGCAGAGTACTGCCTCTCTCTACTCAGATGGCTTTCTGGGTCCTGTCTGCCCTGTTCCTTTATTTTTGTTCAGAGAGTTCATCTGGCTCTCCATCTCAACTGTCCTTTTGTTTCTTATTTTTTATGCTGTAAAATACTAATTAGTAAAAGCTGAGTCATTTCATACCAGGAAAAAGCCCTCCCAAAAACACTATCACAAGAAGCTTCTCCAGAATACCAAT
This sequence comes from Orycteropus afer afer, assembly GCF_000298275.1. NCBI lineage: Eukaryota > Metazoa > Chordata > Mammalia > Tubulidentata > Orycteropodidae > Orycteropus > Orycteropus afer. The sequence goes on from NW_006921612.1 coordinate 2,972,217, forward strand.
GCAGAACCACTCTTTCTAGCAGCTTTTGGCGGTGAGGCCAATTTCCATCCCCATCTACTCCCTCTTGGCACTAAACGCCAGTCAACACCATGTCTGGGACAACATAAAAAGGATGCTATACATTTTCTCCCACACAGGGAACAGTGCTTCTCCAGTGAGAACCAGTGATTGTCAGCCCTCAAGTTTTAATTAAACACTCCTTGTGGTTTTAGAAGCAGTTTTTCAGAAATTTATTTTGAGCTCTCTTACATCAGGGGAGAAGGCAAAGGAACTCTGAAGCTTCCACTGTGCTCTCAAACAATACAAATAAACTCAGTTCAGCCAACATCCAGTGAGCATCACTGTGCCAGCTCCATAACAGCTTGGTGCTGGAGGTCTGGCAATGAGCATAACAGCCCTACACTCAGGACCCTCACAACACAGGGAGTCACTGGTCCTCACAGACACAAGCGACAAAGCAACTCAAATGATGATGCCTGAGAGTCTAGAGAAGAGAGACATACTTTGTGTAGGAAGTGATACCTGAGCTAAGCTTTAAAGGGCAGGTTTAACAGGTGAGTGGGAAGAACAATTCAAGTACATGGAAACGTCTGATCAATGCATGAAGACACGAGAATGAGGATCATAATAGTGAGGGAGAGGGCACTGAATTGTTAAGTACAGAGTACAGCTGTGGTACAGATATGAGCAGAAGTAACAGGGAATGAGGCTCAACAAAGAGGTGGGACTACATTCCAGAAGAGCTCAAGTGCCAGGCTAGGGAGTTTAGAAGGTTGATAGTTCACTGGTAGAATGCTTGCCTTCCATGCAGGCGACCTGGGTTCAATTCCTAGCCAATGTTCCTCAGGCACAGGCACCACTCATTTGTCAGTGGAGGCTTGTGTGTTGCTATGATGCTGAATAGTGGAGCTTCCAGACTAAGATGAACTAGGAAAAAGGCTTGGAGATCTACTTCTTCAAATCAGCCAATGAAACCCCTATATCACAATGGCGAAATCCACAACCAATCATGGGGATGGTGTGGGACTGGGCAGTATTTCTCCCCACTTTGTGTGGGGTTGCTAAGAGTTAGGAGCCAATTCCATTACTAGGTATATATCCTAAAGATGTGAGAGCCATGAAAAGAACAGATATATGCACACTCATGTTCATCACATCACTATTTACAAAAGCCAAAAGATGGAAACAACCTAGGTGTCCATCAACTGAGGAATGGATAACCAAACTATGGTACATAAACACAATGGAATACTATGCAACCCTAAAGAATAACCTAGAATCTTCAAAGCACCACATAACATGGATGAACTTGGACATTATGCTGAGTGAAATAAGTCAATCACAGAAGGACAAATATTGTATTATTATAAAAGTCAAGGAAAGGTTTATCTATGGAGGGAAACTTTCTTTGTTGGTTGCCAGGGGTGGGAGGGGAGAGAAGGGAACACTGTTAAATAGGTAGAGACAAGTATTGATTTGGATGAAGAGAAGGGCAATGTACCAAATGTGAGTGATCAATATAGTGGAACTGAGGAAAAGGAAGACAGAGCTACATGGAAGGTGCAGACAACAAAGATGAACCCTTTTGCACATACACTACTGCGTTGTCAGTGAAGGCAAACATGGGTATACGGGTGGATAGATGGGTGGACAGGCTGAAGTATTAGGTAGGTCTATTGCAAGGGGAGTGAGTGTACCCAAGACCACGTATAGGGTTGGCAGACAATGGTCCTATAAGTGTATTTGTATGATCTGAATTCCCAGGTATATAGTAGAGCTGACGAGGGACAAGGTTGTAGTCACTTCTTGGTCACAGCCAGCTACCCAGAGGGAGCGAGTAGTTGAACCTGTGGGCTCAGGAGCATAGTCACAGGGGACATCATGCTCAATTGGCATAACATACTGCACAAAACATTGTTCCACCTCCTACTTTGGCGAGTAGCAACTGGGATCTTAAAAGCTTGCAAGCAGCCATCTAGATGCAACTATGGGTCTCTCCTCATCCAGAGCAAAGAAAAATGAAGACAACCAAATATTCATGGAAACAATTAGTCCTAGTGACTGGTACACCATGTGATCCACAGCCTATACGACTATGAGATCAGAAGAACTAGATGGTGCCTGGCTTCCACTGTCAACCACTCGGAGGGGGATCTAGTAGGAGATCCTGGATAGAGAAGGAAAACAATGTGGAACAAAACTCAAAATCATTTGAAAAAAAAAGGGGGGACCAGGTTTGCTGGTCTGATAGAGCCTGGTAGAATCACTGAGACTATGGTCCCTAGCTGCCCCTCAGGTCTGGAACTGACCCCACACCTGTGGCTTCCAGCCAAACAAAGACAAGCATATGAGTTGAACATTTACTGAGGTAAATACACTCCTTGGAGAGAACAATCATGGGAGAACAGAAGGGCTGTTTATGCACAGGGAGACAGCTCAGGGGGCAGGAGTGTATGGAGGGATGGACACAGGGAAGAGGTAACTATCAGGAGGAAGTGGGAGGGGAGCTGTTGTATTGGGGTAAATTGTAGTCAATGTCATGAGACAAAGTGTATGTGAACTGCTGTATGGAAAGTGAATTTGCTCTGTAAACTTTCACTCAACTCACAATTAAAAAAGAGAGAGAGAGAGAGATAGAAAGGCAGGAGATTGGAGGCACAGAGACACAGACAGAGGGGAAGGGCATATGAAGACAGCAGAGAATGGAGTGATGAAGCTACAAGCCAAGGAATACCAAGGACTGTCAGCAACTACCAGAAGCTAGGAGAGAGACATGGAACGGATCCGCCCTCGGCCTCCAGAAGGAACCCACTCTACCAACACCTTCTCGCCTCCACAACTGTGAGAGAATAAATTTCTATTGTTGTAAGCCAAAAAAAAAAAAAGTTTGGGGGGGCAATATAATGGCAGCTAACAACAAATTTCTCACACCCTTCCATGGAACACAGCAAAGTTAAGTTCATTCAGTTAACTATAAAAGGGGACTTCCCAGCCTGCCTTTCCAGAGCCAACTGTTATAGTGCCCCAGGTTGAAAGATGCCCAGTTTTTCCTGCTGTTGGGATGAATGATAGGCATCCACATGTCACAGTTCAGAGGAAGGAGGCATCTACACCACAGACCTCTCATGCCTATCCTCAGAGGCCTTGCTCCTTGGCCACATGGCTCCCCTTACATTCAAGACCTAAGGGGAAAGAAACCATCCCAGGAAGAGAAATTGGAGTTTGTCAGTGGCTCTTGGTACTTTGGGAGTAACAAAGACTTGGTTTCAGATTCCAGACTAGATATACTGGTTTAGCCCAAGATCTCTAAGAGTCAGAGTTGGGTATTTAATTCATGATCATCTGGTTCTGAATCCTGTGTTCTTCCCATAATATTATGTTGCCCTCTATTTCTCCAGAACTCTGTTGTTGTTGTTGTTGTTATGTGCCGTCGAGTCGGACCTGACTCATAGCAACCCCTCCTTGGGTTTCTGAGGCAGTATCACTACAGAAGTAGATTGCCCCATCTTCCTTCCGAGGAGCGTGGCTGGTGGGTTTGAACCGCCAACCTTCTGGTTAGCAGTCAAGTGCCTTAGCCACTATGCTACCAGAGCTCCCCTCCAGAACTCTACAGTCCTCCAAATCCATGGCCCACAGTGAGACAGTCCATTAGCCCTCCTTGATGAGATCTCTCTTTGCTTCCTGGTCCACATGATGCCTCCCAAGTGTGGCTCCACCTCTCAGTGGCAGAAGCCATGCTTCCCACTCAGCACCAGCACAGGCCTGGGCACAGACCCACATATTCAGGAGGCACCTGCTGTACCAGCCTGACTCACATTCCAAGCAACACCACATTCCAGGAAGCTCAGCAGCCCCAGCCTGTGGGCTACCAGTGTCTCCTCCCATGCCTTGGTCCAGAGAAGAGCAGGCCGGGGTAGGCAACACTACCTAATGCCGAGGGCCTTGGCAGAGCCACTAGGTTGCTCTTCACCAAATGTTGATGCTTTGGGGAATCTTTGCCGTTGAAAACAGCTGAACTGCTTGCTGCTGTTAGTGAGGGGTGATCAGAGGCCGGTCCTGAAAGCAAAGAGAAAGAAGGAAGGAAGCAGGGTTAGTTCATAGGAATGTTCTATGAGCCAGGCAGGTAGGAAATTATTTTTCTTCCATTTTTACAAACTAGCTACTCACTGACAAGTCTCACTGGGAGGTCAGAATTCTTGCAGTGGACAAAGGGATTCTGATCGACTTTTCTGCCCCACTGAGAAAACACATACAAACACATATACACACACTCCAGAGAGCATGGTGAGAGAAAGGGTCAGAGGGACATGAGCAGCTGACCAGTGAGGCTCCCTGAAACTGTACTGCACCTGAAACTCTACCTTCCTGTTGCCTTCTCTTTCACCTTCCAGAGTTCTGGTTTGCATCAAAGTGTGCTCAGAAGAGAGAGGGAAAGAAAAGATACAAGGTTTAGGGGGCATTGAGCATCTGTTAAGGATGACAGAAAAATTTGGGAATGGTTATTTTGTTGTTGTTGTTGTTATGTGCCGTCAAGTCGGCCCCGACTCATAGCGACCCCTCCTTGGGTTTCCGAGGCAGTATCACTACGGAAGTAGGATTGCCCAACCTTCCTTCCGAGGAGTGGCTGGGAAATGGTTATAGGTGACGGTTAAACAATATGATGAACATGATGTCATTGAATTGTACATATGAAGATCATGGAAATGGCAAATGCAAATGCTTTTACATAGCTTTTACATATGTATTTGTGACAACACAACAGTTCCTCTTGAGGAAAAAAAAAAAAAGTGCCCAAGAAAGCTGTCATGTTGCAACCACCTAGGTGTGGGTTAGCTATAGGGCCTGGGGATCCCCAGATGTAAGGATAACACTGGGGAAAAACGGTGCTTTCAGTTTTCTGAGGCCAATTGCACAGCTTCAGTCTCCCAACTCAACCAAATGGCCTGAAGGCCTTAGAGTCTAGAAGGCACTCCAGAGTTGAAAGCAGCACAAAACACTTCCCCAAGGTAAGGCAGCATGGTGAGGGGGTTAAGAGTGTGGTTCTAAAGCCAGTATGCCTGTGCTTGAGTCCTAGTTCTGTCACTTACTAGTCAAGTAAGCCTGATATTCACTTAACTTCCTTGTACCTTGATTTTCTCATCCATAAAATGGAGATAATAATATACCTTCTTCTCACTTATCAAATATCTCTTTATCTGACATTTTGCATATGATCATAGTAAAAAAAAAATACTATATGTTTTACACATTAACAATATTTATCTGACAGTAATGAACACTGTCTGAGGCATACTGACCACAACAAATGGCAGTTATCTAGTCTCATCTGCCACTTCTAGCAATTCAATTCAAATGCTGAGTACCCATTATACAGGTAGTTGTGTGCTGTGGGGTTACAGAGGGAGTTAATATGTGATCCCACCATCAAAGAGATCACATTAAGTATCAAAGAGAAATACAGAAAAACTTTACAAATTAATAATAAAGCATTCTGTATTGAAAGTTACTGCAAATTTGATATGAAATGTAAAGACATTGGAGAGAACAATAATGTGACCTTTACTTATTTTGAAGGATGTTTCATGACATCATCTACAGCTTAGTGGCCTCTGGTGGTTCTTTTGTCACCTCACCTGCCTGCTGTGCTCCCATCACCATGCTCAGGTTTCCTCCAGGGATGGGCTCACTGGGGAAGGTAGCCAGAGGCCCAGAGTTCTCCAGCGGCTGGAAGAGAGAACTGGAACATGTGCTGGCAGAGGCCTGCCGGCTCCTAAACTCTAAAGGGGAAAGACACATGTGTGAAAACCAACTCACTGTTCTCCAACAGTTACGAGATGATTTCCTGGGCTAAAATTTTTCCTACAGGAGAGAGAGCTACATAGATAACCATACATCCTAGTCTTTGACTCAATATAGCCAGGGGGCATTCTGCTTGTAGGTCCAAACCAAGGAGAGGAGAGATCAGTGTGAAGAACAACCAACTTCACTATGCTCTGACTGTCAGGAGTTGGAGCAACAGTGGGAAAGAGAAAAACAGATTACACAAGTGAGTCATTTAGTCTCTGCCTTCAAACATCAAGGAAAGAACAGCATATTACTCAAAAGTAAAGGAATAACCAACACGTTCTTCCATTTCATAAGACATCCTCAGTCAAAAAGCTTCTCAGTGGCATATCTAACCTATGAAGTCTTTGGCCATAGCAGTGATCAAAAATTATGAACTGTCCCCTGGACCTAGAAAATGGGTGACACATAGTAGAAGCTCAAGGAATATTTATTGAAAAAAGGAAAGAAAGGACAGGACAGGGAGAAGATAAGCAATACCACCCACTCATGAAGCCTCTTCCTTCTACTCATGTGGCCTGACTGGGCAGATTCCAGATGACCAGTCAACAAAAACAGACAAGTGAAGGACAAAGAACAGCTCTCCTGGTTGTCTCCTTGAGAACCCTCAAAGACACACCCTTCCAGTGGGTATATATCAGTGAGCATCCCCAGGTTAGGTCTCTGAAATCTAGGCACCTTTCTATCTTCCCTATCATAGCTGACTGTATCCATTCAAGATACAGGAGTGATAAAGAAGGTCTAAAGTAGAGCCCAGTCACTTCTTTAGAAACCAGAAATGTGAACTGGTCTTTCTCTTCACAGTCAACAGGGTTCAGGGACCATCATTCGAAATACTCTTTCTCTAAATCAGGGTTTCTCAACCTCAGTCCTATTGACACTTCAGGCTGGATAAGTCTTTGTTGTAGGAGGTGGTCCTATCTGAGCATTGTAGCATGTTCAGCAGCAGCATCCTTAGCCTCTATTCTCTAGATGCCAGTAGCAACACACTGCACACTCCCCACCAGTTGTGTCAACTAAAGTTGTGTCCAGATGTAGCAAATGTCTCTTAGGGGACAAAATTGTACCAGGTTAAAAACTGCTGCTCTAAATACTTGCTACAAGGAGGCACAGCACAGTGTGATTCCACTGTCATCAAAGAGATTCTTGTTTACCTATTTTTCTTTTTCTTGCTTTTATCTGTACCTTGAAGCTATTAAAATGTGGACCTCTGTCAACTTTTAATGTCCCATACAATTTATCTGACTCTATAAAGTAGCTAAACTCACTAAATGCAAAATAGCACTGCTAATTGAACAATTCTGACCTTCAGCCCACAATCCATACCCCCAAAGTCATGCTGATTAGTATCTGTGTCCACTTGGAAGATACCGTACTCCCACCTTCAGACCCTCCAGCAGAGGTAGAAGCTCACCTGAGCCTTTCCAACAAATTAAAGGTCCTTTAGTTAGAGCTCCATGTGCATTACGGACCAGGTAGTATTTCAAGTGTTTCTGCTTCTTGGGCTGGGTGGTCAATTTAAGATTTATATGATTAGAAAATTCCGTGAAGTAACAGAAGCCCTTTTTTCCACAGCCAACACAATTCCCAGAGAAACCTGGAGGAGGAAACAAACCATGAGTGTTTGCAACTATGACTCTGGTTAAAACAGGCCAGATTATACTAACTTACCTTTAAAGTACTTCCCAAATACAATAAAACCTATGAAAGCTGGAACCTGTGTAAGGAGGAAACTTGACAGAGAAGAAAAACAAAAATATTTTCTACCTTGTCAAAGGCGGAAAACTTGTGTGACCCAGAAAAACAAGGCAGTTCCTTTGAGTTCTGCCTTTCACAGCTTTCACTACAGTACATAATTCACCAAAATGCCGAACATCCATATCCCATACCATCAACCAGAAACTACCACGAGGTAAAAGTCCCCATTATCTTATATTGACCTAGAGTTTAAGAAGCACTCAATTCAAGTTGAAGAGGGATCAAGAAGATTTAGCAATAGAGATGAGCCCGCACAAGCTTGAAAGATTTAGCTTTTTTAAGGACATATTTTGAAAAAAAAACCCACTGCCCTCGAGCTGGATCCGACTCATAGCAACCACTCCTTGGGTTTCCAAGGTGGTATCACTACAGAAGTAGATTGCCCAATCTTCCTTCTGAGGAGTGGCTGCTGGGTTTGAACCACCAGCCTTCTGGTTAGCAGTCAAATGACTTAGGCACTACACCACCAGAGCTAAGGACATATTTAAAAACCTATATATAGGGCAGTGTAGTAGTTATGCTTGTGTGTCACCTTGGCTGGGCCTGGTTGAATGGCTGGGCAGCTGAATGTAGTATTCCCCATGATAAGGCTAGTAATCAACTCCATGTTGGACTCTACTGTGAGCAGCTGAGTAGCTGCCTTAGGGATATGGTCTGCTTCTTGTATACAAGGAGAAGCCTTGGGGAATGGTCTCTAGCTTATGGTACACTTGAACCTCACATGCAGCCATGTTGTTGTTCAGCAGCCTGCCATGCTCTGCTGACCTTGGGACTTTCAACGGACTTGAATTAATGGCCTGCAATGTGGTTTGGTAACATCAAGACTATGCCTTTTTACTTGTCAACCTTGGGCTTATCAGCCTCAGCAGCCAGCAGCTGAGTGAAGAAAAGCCTCCAGCTTTAGTGGGCCAGGAGCAGAAGGCAGAGCTGAAGTCCAAGGTTGAGGGGCTTTCACCCAGTCCCTAAAGCCTGGCACTTTGAACTCAGACTTAAAGCCTCCTAATTGTAAGAATAAACTCCTGTTTGTTAAAGCCATCCCATTTGTGGTATATTCCTGTCAGAGCGGCACTAGGTAACCAATACAGGTAGGAAGGAGCTCTTATGGCACAGTGCACAAGACATTTGACTGCTAACCAGAAGTTTGGTAATTCACACCCACCAGCTGCTCCACAGAAGGACGATGGAGCAATCTACTTCTGTAAAGATTAACTGCCTTGGAAACCCAATGCAGGTTGCTATGAGTTGGAATTGGCTCGATGGCAGTTGGTTTGGTTTGGTTGGTATATAGGGCAGGGACAGTGGTAGTCCAGTGGTAGACTTCTCACCTTCCATGCTGGTGACCTGGGTTCAAGTCCCAGCCAATGAATCTCATGTGCATCCACCACCAATCTGTCAGTGGAGGCTTGTTTGTTGCTATGGTGTTGCACCAGTTTCAAAGTAACTTCCAGACTAAGACAGACTAGGAAGAAAGGCCTGATGATCTACTTCCAAAAAAGCAACCAATGAAAATCCAGTAAATCAAAACAGTCCCATATGCAACCCATCCTGGGGATGGCACAGGGCATTGCAGCATTTCATTCCATTGTGCATGGGGTCATCATGAGTCTGGGGCCAACTGACAGCAGTAAACTATAACAGCAATATATAGGGAAAACTTTGTAGAATAAGAGCTATCCCATTCAACTATTTACATTGATCAAATGCATGAAAGAATCTATGTCTCTGTCTCCTTTGCTGCTGGCCAGTACAAATCTCAAAGCAATTAGACTAGTGGGACTGGAAGAATTAGGAAACCACTTGAACATCTAAAATTCCCTCTTGGAGTCCTATAAGCTTGTCCATGAATTGCTGAAGAGAAACCAAGAGAGCTCCATCGTGCACAGCTGAGAGCATGGCTGAGACATTGGCAAACAGATTCTATAAGCTTACAGCCAGTGGGACAGAGGCATCAGCTCAGAATATGGTTATGTCCTATGTCAGTGTCTTGCTGCCCAATTCTGGATGGCCTTTCTGGGAGCTAATGGAGGTTCCCAACAGCTCTAAGACTACTCTGGGCAGGCTGCCAATATGGTGGTGATGACAAAACTTACCTCATTTGAACTATTAAAATTCAAAGAACATGCCTGAAAAGACCTTTATAAACCATAGAGCCTGCTCAAAATGTACTCATTACAATTATTAGTTAGTAAAAGTGAAATATGATGACCTGGCTTTTGAATCTGATGACTGTTCTTGTCTAAACTCACTATCTCAAAAAGGCCTTCCTTAAAGCCTTGCTTGGCCCACTAATATGTCTGGTTTCTATGGGTACAAGGTCCTTTGGTAGGGGAGACCCTGAAGCTAGAAGTTCTGAGACTAATCTTTATCATATTTCTTGGCTGACAAGCTTCCAAAGGTCATTTCAACTTGAGTCATGAGGGCCACGTGGCTCTGTGCATAACATAAGTTCTGCTTTCAAAGAAAGTATCCATGAGGTCTCTGGCTAGTGTTCAAAACAACCTCAATTAGTGAAGGTTACAAACATCTCCACAGAGGAATAAAACATCTATATTACAGAAACCTACTGGATTCTCCCAAATATTTTATTTTAAGCAAATTTAACATTCCTCAAAATGACCTGAGAAGTAAGAATAAACCTCTTAGTCCAGCCACAGGACAGGTATAGGATAATTTAACCTTCTTGAATCCAAGTCCCTCTGGACCAGAGCAAACAGATAACGTATATCAGAGGAACTTAAAACCCTGTACTCTGTATTTCCTTACTTTTAAAGGACAGGAAGTGAACTAACATGAGTAGAGAAGCAAAGACAATCTTGCCATTAATTGTAGTCTACGTGGGTCACTCAGCTGAATCAATAGACCAACCACTCAATCAGGAGAGTAAAGCCTTCTTTTGGGAATTCTGGGAACCAGAGATGCTAACCCATTTGTCCAAAGTCACAAATATTGAAAGTGTGACATTTAATTCCAGTGTGAGAATTAAGTCCCAACCCACAAATATGGAATTCAAGGCTCCCAAATTGTCCCCAACCTTCATCTCCAGTTTTATTTCCTCATTCTGGTATGCTTAATTCCTGTCTGGACTCCCCTGGCTCTCAAACCCACCTCACTCTCACCATTCTGCTGCTTCCAGGCTCATACTCTTCATCCTTCAAGCCCCACCTGCTTGGGTCCTGCCCATCATTCAATGCCTTGCTCAAATACTTGTTCCTCCAGAGAGCACCCTGCTTGACTCAAAGGGCTGGGTCTCTCTTTTCTCCACACTCTGACATCTCTTTGTATCACTCAGATGGTCCTGGTAGTATCTTCTTCCTTAGTGTTACAGTTATTGAAATTCGCATATTTTTTTTTCCCATAGTTATTCCTAGCCTTCCAAAGGACCAGGATCATGATGCAGCTGCATATATGTGTGAGTTGCATTGGTTCATGTAAGTGTATGTGTGTCTGTGTGTTGGCTAATGTCCAATACATAGCAGATAGTGGGTAAATACTAGGAAGGAAAGAAACAAGATAACTACAAAAGTGGACAGTATTTCTACATACACTTTGAAAGATTTTTTAATTACTTTGAAGTAATAATTCAATTTATTTATTCACTTGTCTCCAATGTGGAAACCTTGAAAGTATCATAGCTCAACTGCAATCAAAATAAAGTCTAAAGGAATCTTTAGAGCTCCCTAGAAGGGATCCTAAAGAGCTCTGGTGGCACAGTGGATAAGGCATTTGGCTGCTAACCAGAAGGTCAGTGGTTCAAACTTACCAGCCGCTCCACATGAAGATGAGGCGATCTACTTCCATAAAGATTTACAGCCTTGGGAATCCAACAGGGGTTGCTATGAGTCAGAATCAACTCAATGGCAGTTTTTTGTTTTTGTTTTTTTAAAGAAGTTTTTTAGAAGCAATCCTGGCCCTGACTATTGAAAGGATATACATGAAAGTAAAAGAACTGCAAGACCAAGAATGCTAAGAATAAAGTGCAAAGACTAGTGTTGTCATCTACTTCAAGAAACAGTTAAGAAGGCTATAGGTCTTTGTCCCAAGAGAAAAGTGGCCTAAGGGACCATAGCTCTATTTGAGAAGCTATTCGCAGCAGGGAAAGGAACTACAGGCAACAAAAATGTCCTCTTTGTAGTTCAGAAATAAAAGTGGAAACCATAGGTCTCCCTGGTACAGTAAATACCTAGGAAGTCAGCAAACTGTTCTGCTTTGGCAAAATCTTTCTGGTCAGTAAAACTGGCTGCTCTTCTGAGAGGTGATCCTAGAGAGACTGGCCGCAGGGGTCAACCACAGAAACCATTATTTATGAACTGGTCCTGAGAGACAGGCAAAAATGGTTTAAGCTACCTCAGACAAACATAAGAGCAATCCTAACTTTTCAAGCAATTATTTGAAAGGTAAAAAAAAATTTTCATGTGAAAGAATACAATAATGAACCATCCTCTTCAGAAATCGACCTTAGGATTTACCCAGTTGCCATTAACTCAATTCTGACTCACGGCAACATCATGTATGTGAGAATAGAGCTGTACTCCGTAGGGTTTTCAATGGCTGATTTTTCCGAAACAGATCCCTAGGGCTTTCTTCCAAGGTGCCTCTGTGTGAACTTTTAGTTAGCAGGCAAGTGCACTGACTGTTTGCACCAACCTCAAGGCTTAAGAATCGATAAAATATTGTTAGGAGACAGGCCTACGAAGCAGGGTATCTAGGCTGAATCCTATAATTCCTGCTAGGTATGAATATATGGAGTTGAGATAAATTATTCCTTCAACGGACTACACCATTCAAGTATTACGTAAAAATTAATTTCTCATGACCATACTTACTTCCACTATATCATCTTTCTGTAGGTCTACTTGGTAATGTTTGGGCAGCTGTAGGTAGCATTTGTTTAACAAACATGTACTGAATGAGTACCTGTAGTACGAGTATAGCAATTGCTCAATTAGGCTCTCCACTTCTATTGAAAAGAAGGTTCCTATTCCCTTCCCTCCAGCCACTCCTCGGAAGGAAGATTGGGCAATCTATGTCTGTAGTAATACCACCTCGGAAACCCAAGGAAGGGTCACTATGAGTCAGGTCTGACTTGACAGCACATAACAACAACAACAATAACATTCTCTTCCCTTCACTGTAATGGAGAGGGCATGAACTTGGGAATAAGGCAGACCTGAGTTCATATCCTAACTTACTAGTTATGTGACTTTGGGCAAGTCAATTAAGTCTCACAACTTTTCTTTTCTCACCAAAATACTAGATGGTGATAGCTAACATTTATTGCACACTTCTCATATACCAGGCACTAGGCCAAGCAATTTTTATAAACATTCTGATTTAAACTTCACAAAACCCTATACAATTAATAGGACTGCAGATGAGGGAACAGAGGCACAGAGAAAGTGCTGGAACTGGGATGTGAACCACTCTGCTATGCCATCTCTTCACAAAACCCATCTTGTAGGAGCCACTGTGAAGATCAAAGTGTCCCACTATGTATCTAACATGAGCTCTAGTGTAGTGCCTAAGGCATTTGACTGCTAACCAGAAGACTGGTGGTTCAAACCCACCAGCCACTTCTCAGAAGGAAGATTGGGTGATCTACTTCCATAGTGACACGGCCTCAGAAACCCAAGGAGGGGTCATTATGAATCGGATCCAACTTGACAGCAGTGAGGTTTTTTTTTGGTATGTATCTAACACATAGTAGGTACTCAGTATTTGCCTTTTCTCTTTTTTCTCTCTTGAAGGGGCATGATCTGAATTAGAAAGATGAGTGCAGCAGGGTTCAGGAGACTCAAGTCTGGCCCTAGTGAAGCAACTACATAGCTCCTCACAATGCTGTGTGATATAGGGGAAGTGGCCCAATCTCTCTGGGCTTCAGCTTCCAAACCCTAAAATGGATGTTGTGTTTCCTTCCAAACCAAAATGATATAGTTCTTCTTTGAAGAATCCAAAGGTGGCTTCCTGAGGACACACTAGGTAGCCTATGAGTACATGGCTTGTGGCAGGGTGGAGAAGGCTCAAGCTTATTACTTGTGCTCCTCCCTTTTGGAGAATGAAGGGAATAACTATTTCCACCCCGATCTTCAAGGATGGCTCTGGAAGGCCACTAGTGCCTGGCCTTTCTTGAATCAGAGTCCAAGGAGGCCTCCTCTGACAGCCACCATACCAGATATAAGTGTTCACAAACCAGTCCCTCTAGGCCCATCTGCCTCCATCCATGCCTTCCTGGGAGCATGGATGCCTCCAATCATTCATTCATCCTCTACTCCAGAAGGCCTTGCTCTAGAGCCTCCTCCAGCATAGACTATTACTTAGTCCAAGCCATCAACCTTCCATGCAAAAGTGTAAATTTGACAACTATGTTCTCAGCACAGATAATGTTTTGGAGACTCATTCAAAGCATAATTGCTAAGAATTAAACCAATGTTCTAAAGAGAACATAGATACAAATATATGGTCCCTGACTTTTAGGAGGAATGGGTAGACAGACCCTAAATAACTGTGTAGTTTAACCAGTATTAAGTATCACCAGAAGGACCAGTAGCAATAATAATTCCTCAAATTTGTGCAGCATTTTCAAGCTTATAAAGAACATCATGCACAGGATAGCTTACTCCTCAGGATAACAGGTAGAATATATATCATTACCTCCCTTTCTAGGTGGAAAGCTGGAAGCTCCAAGAGAGGAAGCCCCCAAAGTGCATATCTCCTAAGCTAGGACTTGTTCAGGTACAATATGCTATGAAAAGAATGGAAAAAGGAGCAGAAGTAATTCAGGACAGGGATCCCAGGAAGACTTCCCGGGAAGATGGGACTGGAATTAGACTTTGAAGAAAAGTTAGGGCCTTACCAGGCACTGCCTCTGTGTTCCTTTGTAGGATGAACTGTCACAGGCAGGCACCTACTGCAATTGGAGAGCTAACTGGCCACCCTCCTACTGTCCCTGAAAATGTATGGTGATTCAGGGCAATAACAGGACCATCTTCTGCTCACTGCAGCACATGAAGTTTAAAAACAGAATCCAGCATTATATCTATTCTGTGATTACAAGCTTGTACAAAACATTTTAAATCTCCATGTGGATGGTGAATGGGGAAAAATGTACAAAATAAAGTAGGATATTCATTTCAAGGTAGTAGGATTTGGGCAATTTTTTTCCTTTTTCACTCTTTGGATTTCTATTCTTCTTGTCAAAAAACAATGAGGGGTAAACACAGTTTAACAACAAATGAGGAAAAAATATACCCATAGCTACACACTCCTTTGATAGTATGGCCAAATTCTAACGACAGTATAGAAATCATCTACTTGTTTCACTGAAGGTGGACTTTCAGATGAAATTGAGGCTCTTTTGTTTGCTATTTGCTACATATACATGCAAAGAATGAATAAGCCTGTATGAGACTATGCACCAGGCAGCAAGTTGGAAACACACACAGCTGTAAGATTCACCTTCCAGAAGCAGGGAAGCTAGTGAGGAGTCAGATCAGTCAGAAGAGACAGGAGGGCAGGGGTGACTACGTGAGGAACAGAGGACGACACACTCACACACTCGGGATGGCTCGCCATACAATGTTGCAAGATTCAAACTTATAACTATCAGGCTACCAGTAACTATCTGGAATTCTGGATATCCTGGTAGCTACTTTCCGTATCTGTTTCTCCCTTTCAAAGAAACACATTGTGACTACCAAGAGAGCTCTCTGAAACCATATGAAAACATGGCAATCATCTTATTTTGAAATGCCCACTATGTTTTCAAAATATAAATGGTAAGGGAAAAAAAATTCATTGGCAGAACCTTGTTAACTGTAAACATATACATACAACAACAAACTATGAACACACTGGATATCTGATAATATTAAGGAAGTGTTAACTTTTTGTGGATATGATAATGGAGTTTCCACATTCTGTAGGATTGCAGAATGTGGAAATTATCAAACAATATCATTAACATCACACGCAAGTAAAATCTTGCTGAAGAGAATTCAAAAATGGTTGCAGCAGTACACTGACCAGGGAATTGTCAGAAATGCAAGCTGGATTCAGAAGAGGATGCTGACTGAGGGATATCATTGCTGATGTCAGATGGATTTTGGCTGAAAGCAAAGAATGCCAGAAAAATGTATACTTGTGTTTTACTGACTATGCAAAAGCATTCGATTATGTGGAGCATAACAAATTATGGATAATGTTGAGAAGAAAGGGAATTCCAGTACACTTAACTGTGCTCGTGAGGAACCTGAACACAGACCAGGAAGCTGTCATTCGAACAGAAAAAATGGATACTGCATGGTTTAAAATCAGGAAGGGAGTGTATCTGGGTTGTTATTCAATCTGTATGCTGAGCAAATAATCCCAGATCCCTTCATCCCTGTATGAAGAAGAGTGTGCTATCAGGACTGGAGGAAGACTCATTAACAACTGCAATATACAGATGACAGAACTTTGCTTGCTGAAAGTAAGGATGACTTGAAGCACTTACTGATGAAGATTAAAGAGTACAGTCTGCAGTATAGATTACACCTCAACATAAAGAAAACAAAAATCTTCACCACTGGACCAATAAGCAGCATCACAATAAATGGAGAAAAGATTGAAGTTGTAAAAGATTTCATATTACTTGGTTCTACAATCAACACCAATGGAAGCAATAGTCAAGGCATCAGACGGCGTATTGCACTGGGGAAATCTGCTGTAAAAGACCTCTTTCAAGTACTGAAGAGCCAATATGTCTCTTTGAAGACTAAGGTGTGCCCAACCCCAGCCATGGTCTTTTAATTGCCTCATATGCATGTGAAAGCTGGGACAGTGAATAAGGAAGACTGAAGAAGAGTTGATGTTTTTGAGTTGTGGTGCTGGCAAAGAATGGTGAAAGTACCATGGACTGCCAGAAGAGCTAACAGATCTGTCCTGGAAGAAATGCAGCCAGAATGCTACTTGGAAGCAAGAACGGCCAGACTTCATCTCACCTTCTTTGGTCATGTTGTCAGAAGGGACCATTCCCTAGAGAAGGATATCATGCTTCGTAAAGTGGAAGGTCAGTGAAAAAGGGGAAGGCCCTCAACAAGAGAGACTGACACAGTGGCTGCCATGATGGGCTCAGGCACAGCAAGGATTGTGGAGCTGGCACAGGACCAGGTAGTGTTTCATTCTGTTGTACACAGGGTCACTATGAGTAGAAGCCAACTCAATGGCACCTAACGACAACATTAAGTGTCCAACAAAAAGCCATTATCTTTTAGATATATACACTGAAATATTTAGTGATGAAATGGCATGATGTCTGGTATTTGCTTCAAAATAATCCAGGAGAGGTAAAAGAGGGGATACCTATAAATGAAACAAAATTGACTGTGTTGATAACTATTGAAAGCAAAGGACAGACAAAGGGATACATATATTATACTATGATACTATACTTTCTACTTGTATAGTTTGAAAATATCCACAATAAAAAGTTAAAAGACAGACCCTCCCATAGTTTCTTCTGTCCTGCAGCCTTTTGCAGACAGCCTCCACTCCAGCCTCTCTGAATATGAGTCTCAAGCTCCAGCTACAGGAAGCCTCACGTTTCCTCCAATATGCCACACGCTTTCATACACATGATCCCTCTGCCTAGAATGCCCTTCCTCCTGTAGGTTATTTTAAGCTACTTAGAACAATTTCTGCCACATGATAAGTGCTCAATAAACATTACATTATGTGATGGTTTTGGTTACCTAGTGCCACTCTGACAGGAATATACCACAAATAGGATGGCTTTAACAAACAGGAGTTTATCCTTACAATTTGGAGGCTTTAAGTCCGAGTTCAAATGCCAGGCTCTAGGGGCTGGGTGAAAGCCCTTCAACCTTAGCTAGCTGCTAGCTGCTGAGGCTGACGAGTCCAAGGTTGACAAGTAAAAAGGAATAGTCCCAATGTTACCAAACCACACGGCAGGCCATTAATTCAAGTCCATTGAAAGTCCCAAGGTCAGCAGAGCATGGCAGGCTGCTGAACAACAACACAACTACACGCAGGGTCCAAGCACGCCATAAGCTAGAGACCATTCCCAAAGGTGCTTCTTATATATGGCAAGTGGACCACATCCCTAAAGCAGCTACTCAGCTGCTTGTGGTAGATCTCACCATGGAGTTGATTACCAGTCTCATTATGGGGAATAACCAACACCAGCTGCCCAGCGACTCAACCAGACCCAGCCAAGATGACGCACAACGTTAACCACCACAGTGATATTAGTGCTTTTGTTGCCATTGCTATTGATGTTGCTGTTATTATTATTCTCCAATTGTCAAAATTCCACTAAATTCTCAGAAGCCACAAATACCACATCCTCTGAGACACCTTTCCCATCACTGAGAGTGGTGCCAACTTCAGTGTCCCCATCACACTCTTAAGCTCTCTGCTCTAGCATGCTGCCAAAGATTTATGGTAACACAAATAGTTTGTTGTGAATCTTAAGGTTGATTCTCTGTTTGCCTGAGGTTTCCCTGCCAGTGAGCTCCCTGAGGGAAAGACTATGTCCGACTTGACTTTGGGGTCCCAAGGCAAAGCTTAAGGCCCAGGCATCAGTTTGGGGTTATACATTCAATAATGCTTGCTTAATTGTTTGCTGGCTGAAGGAACAAAGGATTCATTTACTCCCACTATAATAGTGCCTAAGGCACTTGACTGCTCACCAGAAGGCTGGCGGTTCAAACCCACCAGCCACTCCTCGGAAGGAAGGTTGGGCAATCCTACTTCCGTAGTGATACTGCCTCGGAAACCCAAGGAGGGGTCGCTATGAGTCGGGGCCAACTCGACGGCAAACAACAACAACAACAACAACAATAAAATGAAGCTTCTAGCTAAATGTATTTTTCTCTTATATGTTAGCTATCAGCCAGTTTAGAAGAATTACCACACAAAAAAACTGAAATACACACCCAGATTTTAATCTTTTGGCTTTCTCAGACAAAATCTCTCAGTTGATTAAAAAATCACTAAAACAAGACTTCCTTCATTATAAATTATGGGACCTAAAACCATTGAGTCGATTCTGACTCATAGCAAACCCCCCACCCCAATTGGGTTTCCAAAACAGTAAATATTTATGAAAGTAGATTGCCCTGTCTTCCTTCTGCAGAGCACCTGGTGGTTCTGAACCATCAACCTTCTGGTTAGTTGTCAAATGCACTGTGCCACTGTTGTTGTTGTTGTTATGCCGTCAAGTCAGCCTCGACTCATGCTGACCCCTCCTTGGGTTTCCGAGGCAGTA
The DNA here is from genome assembly GCF_000298275.1 of Orycteropus afer afer. Taxonomy (NCBI): domain Eukaryota; kingdom Metazoa; phylum Chordata; class Mammalia; order Tubulidentata; family Orycteropodidae; genus Orycteropus; species Orycteropus afer. The sequence goes on from NW_006921612.1 coordinate 2,991,082, forward strand.
TCACTACGGAAGTAGGATTGCCCAACCTTCCTTCCGAGGAGTGGCTGGTGGGTTTAAACCGCCAGCCTTCTGGTTAGCAGTCAAGTGCTTTAGCCACTATGCTACCAGAGCTCCTGTGCCACTAGAGCTCCTTAAATTATGGGAAGAAGGGTAAAATCCAAACTAAACCTACTGCTGTCAAGTCAATTCCAACTCATGGTAACTCCATGTGTTACAGAAAAGAATGGCTTCACAGGGTTTTCTCAGCTGGCACAGTTAAGCACTCGGCTGCTTACCAAAAGATTGGTGGCTCAAATGCACTCAGGAGCTCCATGAGAAAAAGACCTGGCAATCTGCTTCTGTATAGATTACAGCCTAGGAATCCTACTGGACAGTTCTACTCTGTCACATGGGATCACTGTGAGCTGTAATCAACTACATAGCACCTAACAACAACAAATCTTTACAGAAGCAGACTGTCAAGTTTTTCTTTCAGGGAAGAGAGATAAGAGGCTTAAAGCCTTTGCTTCCCCTAAGATATTCCACAGCCTCCATTTTATAGGTCACTAAAAAGTGCCGAACTCTGGCCACTGGAGCGTTGGCTGCAGGAGGGACCACTTTGCCCTGTGCAGCCACTGGGGTTAATTGCAGGAAACCTAAACAGTGTTAAGTGTGCAAGCTGAGAACATAAAGTTATTTTAAAAGAAGAAAGCATTGGTTATTGCCAACCAGCCCTTGTTACCCATTTCAGATGGCTTTTTGGCAAGCAATTAACAAAGATACTACTTCCTCTTCACCCGCTACCTAAGGAGATGAAGCTGTTACAGGGCTGGCAGTGAATGAACTCAAAGATTCTTGTCTCTCTATTTCAAGACACAGAATCTCCTTGATTTACTACCCTCACAATTCCTTTATAGTCACTAAGTAATGGAATTCAGACAAATCCCCAGACACAGTCAGATCAAACACTGGCCTAGTCATTAGGCACAGTCTTCTCCAACACATTTTCAGCATCAGTGGCCTTGATAAGCAAATTAAATCTGAGACCGAACGATTCCATGAGCTTCTTTAATAGAGTGAATTTTCCTGAGCTTACTCTTGTTTTAAAGAATTAATAAGTCCATGGACCTGCCTAAACAGAGAGTTGTCTAAAACTTTTTTCTCTCCCTGATTGTCGCAACTGTCTGTACCTCTAGTCAGCATTCCTATGCCTCACTTTGGAGTTTACACAGGGCTTGTCTCCCCACTGCCCTCTGGGCAGGAACTATTTCTTTTTCTTCTCTAATCAACCCCAAAGACCTCTAGGGGTGTAGAGGTTAAGGCATTTGGCTGCAACCAAAAGAAAGGTTGGTATTTCAAACCCACCAGCCACTCTGCAGAAGAAAGATGAGAAAGTCTGCTTCCACAAAGATTTACAGCCTTGGAAACCCAATGGTGTTGCTATGAGTTGGAATCAATATGATGGCAGTGAGTTTGGGTTTTTGGTGAGTCAAACCCCCACCAACTCCCCTTTCAACTCCCCAGTGCTTCACACATGCCTCACACACAAAATGTGCTCAGTAAATGGCCACTGAAGTCAACTTACCTGCCCAGCTTTTGAGGCTGTATCAAGCATAAAAGTGGGAGCTTAAATGTTGGTATACATAGAACATGTTGAAAAAAATGTGATTTTTTTTTTTTTAGCCTGTAAGTTTTTCCCATAAACTCTCACAATCAAACTCACTTCTGCAACAAAGACCATTCCTGATGTTATGTCAAAAATAGACAGATTATTACAAATCTTTCTGTCTGCCCTGTCATCTTCCAAAGGAGACACCAAGCCAGATAAACAGGCCAGACCCAGAGTCACCAAATAGGAATAGGTGGCTGGAGATCTGGGAGCACATGGACATCACCTCCTCATTTTAAGAATGAGGACACCAAGGCCCAGGGGGTCACAGAGAGACCTGTGACCCAGAACTCTTGTCCTTAAATCCAAATCTTATACCTCTACTTTCTCTGCTCCACTAGTGGGGGAGTGTGCTGAGCACAGAGGTGGCTTACACAGTGAGAGCTCAATAAATGTCATCTCAGCAAATGTGAACCAAGCTTTATAAGGTATAACTAAGCTCTGTCCTGAAGTCATGGCCTCAGCAAGCCAGTGGCTATTCAAGTGATCAAAGGCTAGTGATGCCAGTAGCTGCAGGAAAAAATGGAGCTTTCCCAATCATGACCTTAGCCATATGAGTCCATGAAATGGTAGTCAGCATATAGAATTTGGAGCCAGGAACACCTGAATTTGAATCCTGGCTCTGTCTCTTTTACTCATGTACCCTTGAAGAAGTGCCTTAATCAGTCTAAGCCCACTTAAAAATACTGGAATAATACTAACTACCTCTTGAGGTTGTTGTATGAATCAATGGAGAAAGTGTACCCAGCAGACATTCAGGAGTCAGGAAGAAAACGCTCAGCATTATTCTCTGATTGCTGTAAGCCTGATGATTTTCTAGAACAAGGTTTGTTACCATTCCTAACACAGATAGGCACTTAGTAAAGGTTTGATGAATGAAATGTATTAAAAATATTAACGCTAAATGAGGAGCATTCTACAGTAAGGCAGTCATATTTTTACATAAATCTCATTTGTATTCCATTCTACAAAGGAATAGTCTAATCCTAAAAACATAAATAGGCTTATGTTAAGTGCTGACAAACAGTCCTCAAATGTAGCTCACCTGGTACCTCCTACCACTACCAATACCAACAAACCAGTTGCTATCAAGGCAATGTGACCTATGCCAACCCCATGCACATCAGAGTAGAACTGCTCCATAGAGTTTTCATTGGCTGCTTTTTCAGTAGATTATTAAGCCTTTGTTCTGAAGAATCCCTGAAGCAGACTCAAACCATTGATCATTCCTTTAGCAGCTGAGCGCACTAAGCATTTGCACCACCCTGGGACTCCCCTTTATACCTGACCTACCACCTACCCCCAAATGCAGACTGAGCCATGGAGAAGGGCAGAAGATCAACTTACCAAGAAGAGCATTGTGGCCATTGTCATCTGGCAAGAACCTCCTGTCAACAGCACAAACCAAGAGATGGTCTGGCAGGCTGGGGGACTTGGCCCCCACAAGGAGAAAGCCTGAAGGGATGTCAATATGGTCATTGGAAATGGAGACAAGACGCAGGTCCTTCCCTGCCTGGCAGAACCCTAGGAGAAACGGATACACTTCCAGGTAACTTTCACAGAATAAGAATTTATATGGACAAAAGGAGGAAAACATTCTCATGTTGTCAGAAGCAAGTCTTACCCCTGGTTGTGGTTTACACTAAAATTAATTCTGATGGATAGATTTATAATCGTAGTTATTCATGACATAGATCACATTCATGTTAATTATTTTTATGACCATTAGTATCATCATATAAAATACATTAAGAAAATGAAATTCAGTAGGAAAAGAATTGTAAACACATTACAGGAGATTAAAATACAGAATAAACATTATGAAATTGCATGCAATTTGATTTTAATATCCTGCATCTTCCATATATGAGAAATAGGCAAATGTCAAGAGTAAGGGGATAAGAAACTAGTAATTCTAGTTGTCTCTTGGGAGGGAGACTGGGTGATAGAGCACAGAGAAGACCTATGAGCACATCAAGATGTTTCATGCCATTCTCTTTTGAACTTTTGCTCTTTTAAAGATATTTTAGTTTAACATACTTTAGATCTTTTAAATATATTTCTTCTTCAAAAACTGAGGCTGAGGCAATTTCAAAAAGTAGCCAAAAAAAAAAAAGAAAAAAGGAAGTAGAGGGAAGTGGCTAAACTTTATTTAGATCAGTCTTTATAGGAGCTTGTTCTTGAGCACATTCAACCCAATGCCTTTTTCATCTTTAGCTAACAACTGAGACAATGAGAATTAACGTAAACTCTGACAACCTCAGCCCTCCCTACAGAACTCTACAGGATTTTTTAAAGATTCTCCTCCTGCATGCATGATTTGCACTGCATTTCCTCCAAGTTCTCTCATCTACCCCTGGGAGAAGGGCAGGAGAAAGGAAAGCCTGTGGGGAAGGGAGCTGGCAGATACAAACCTAGCATCTACTGTGCGCCTGCACTGGGCTGAGATAAGCTCTGCAAAGCTCTCATTTAATCACCTATGAAAATATTACTGTCTTCAATTTAAGGCTATAGAAACTAAGGCTCAAAAAGATTTAACTGCTCAAAGCTGCTAAGAGGTAGACCAGAATGGGAACCAGGGCTAATGTCCAGGTTTGGAGTCATCCCTCTTCATTATCATAGGAAGTTAAGCAAATTTCCTGGGACTGAAGTTAAGCAGCCAGCAGGTCTTGTAACTCTAGGTCCTGACCCTTCCCAGTGCACAATGCTGTCCCTGCCTTCTGAAGAGGCAGAGGAAAGTAGACAAGCACAATGTCAGCAGCATTTATTTGTAGATGATTTGAAAATTGCTAAAATGACCATTAGAGAGTTTACCATTCCCTTATCATTTAATTGTTGTTGTTAGGTTCCATCGAGTCGGCTCCAAGTCATAGTGACCCTATGTATGACATAATGAAACACTGCCCAGTCCTGCATCAGCCTCACAAACCTTGCTAATACTTGAGCCCATTGTTGCAGCCACTATATCCAATCATCTCATCGAGGGCCTTTCCTTTTCGCTGACCCTCCACTTTACCAAGCATTATATCCTTCTCTAGTGAATGGTCCCTTCTGACAACATGACCAAAGTAGGTGAGACGAAGTCTGGCTATTCTTGCTTCCAAGGAGCATTCTGACTGCACTTCATCCAGGACAGATTTGTTAGTTCTTCTGACAGTCCATGGTACTTTCAATATTCTTCATTTAATTAGATGGCCTTTTTGAACACTAGAAGCCTTGACTTGTGAAGAGCCACTGTCTTGATTTCTCTTTCATTAGAACAGCAGCCCCAACAAGAGCTGAGTGCCTCCCCTGGCAGCCATCACACGCAGGGTCAAATCCAGGCTCCCATCCAGGGCTCACAGGACCTCTACAACCATAATGACCATTTCTCTGAGCCCTGCCATGCCACATTAAGGTAGGCCCCTACCTTAGTAAACTGCCTGTAGTTCCTCATATGGACTATATTCTCACCCCTGTATAAACCTTTTCCTCTGTCTGGAATTTCTCAGCTTTCCCCATCCCCTTATAGTCTCATGGTTAACTCCGAATAATCCTACAAAACCCAGATAAATGACCACCTCCTCCAGGATGACTTCCCTAAACCCTGTACCTGCATTAGGATCCTTTCCTCTGCTCCCACATACCCTGCTTACCCACCCTACCCTAGCACTTTGTGTGCAAAGTGTCTGTTTACCTATATACCTTCCCCATTAAAGTAAGATCTTTTGTACCTTTTATCTTTGTATTCCAGAGCAGGGATTCAATAATTGCTTTCAGTAACTGACTAAATAACTATCTAAGGACACTTTTTGACTAGTATGATGATTGAAAAAAAAATTGCCATCAAGTCAATTCTGACCCAAGGTGGTAAATCTTTAAGGAAGTAGATTGACCAGTCTTCCATCTGCAGTGGCTGGTGGGTTTGAACCATCAACCTTCTGGTTAACAGTCTAATGCCTTAGGCACCATACTTAGTATGGTGATAGGACAGATGAATTTGCTCTCAGAAAGGCTGCCCAGCTTGTGAGTGGCAAAGCCAGGAATTTACACCAACTCTCCTTGAGTCCAGAGCACAAGCTCTTTCAATTGGACTAAATTGCCACCCTACTTAGCATCTTCAAGCCTCAGTTCCTAAACTGAAAAATGGGAATAATATTACTGATATTACAGAATTCCTGAGATAATACACTTTCAAAACAGTTAAAGTATAGTAAATGGGGAAGACTGTCTACTAATCAGTTCTGAGTGAAACATTATCCTGTGCACGTGAACCTGAGTGGGGAAAATGTATTTCAGTTCTCAAACAACTAAGGTATAAAAATGAACTTTTAGATCTCAAGCCATTTATAAAGTTAAGGCTGTCCAGATACTCCAACAACTCAGGCTCCTTCCCTCTGATCCTGACCTCAGAGCCCTACAGTGTGGTATACCCAATAGGAGCACCAGCCAGGCTTACACCTCAGGCCATGGCATGGCAACCACGACCCCTTCATACCAGATGCAGGGTGGGGACTCACCCATCCTGGGGGCTGGTAGCGTCTTACCATCAGTGGTGCAGCATCCTTCAGGAGGAGGGTGCATATGGTAGGGGTTTGGGGGACTGTTTGATTCCAACCCTCCTTCTCCCTCTTCTTCCTCTTCCTCATTGTCCACTCGGCTTCCAGCTGGGAGTGAGAAAGAAAAGTGATGAGCCAGGCAGACAGATGCCATTCCAAGCCCTCAGAGCTTCCTCTAGGACTTTCTTCCACCTGGAAACACAAGCTCAACAAAGGCACAGGACCTATGGGACTAATCCAGAATTAAATGTACTCAGCACTTAGCAAGTACCCAATAAATCTTAACTATATAATAATTAATTCATCCTTACAAAAACACTGTAAATCAGACATTATGGTTCTGCTTTAGCAGAGGGAAAAACTGGTGCTCTTGAGGTTACAGGACTTGTCCACAGTCCAACCCACTGCAAATACAACTCAGGCTCCATCCCTGGCTCATGACTTCCAATTCAGGTTCATTTCTCTTCCCATCACACCACAGTTCTGCAAATGCACTGGGGGTTCAATGCATATATAATTGGGTGACAAGGACTGAGCACAAAGCCTGGACATATTCAAAAAAATAAAACTGCTGCAGTCAAGTCACCTCCAACTCATGGTGACCTCATTAGTGTCAGAATAGAATTGTGCTCCATAGGATTTCAATGGCTAATTTTCTGGAAGTAAATCACCAGGCCTTTTTTTTCTGGGGCATTTCTGGGTGCACTCAAACCTCCCACCTTTCAGTTAACCATTTGTATCACCCACGACCCAGGGGACCCCCTGTACGTATTTAGGCACTCTAAAAATATTTGTGTGGGAGGTACCACGGTATAACATATAGACAAGGAAAGGAACCCTGGTTGCACATTGTTTAAGCACTTGGCTATTAACCAGAAGGTCTGAAGTTCCTAACCAAAAGGCCAGAAGTTCAAACCCACCAGCTGCTCTACAGGAGAAAGATGAGGAAGTCTGCTTCCATGAAGAGTACAGCATTGAAAATCCCAAGGGGCATTTCTACTCAGTCTTATAGGGTCCCTATGAGTCGGAATTGACTTGACAGCAGTAGGTTTGGTTTTGGTTTATGTGTTCACTCTGGGGTCACATTGTGGTCCAAATGATTAACATGCTTGGCTGGTATGGTAGTTAAATTTGTATGTCAACATGGCTGGGCCTGGTTGAGTGGCTGGGCAGCTGGTGGTAGTTACTCCCCATGATGAGACTGGCAATCAGCTTTATGGTGGGATCTACCACAAACAGCTGAGTAGCTGCCTTTGGGAATGTGGTCTGCTTCCTGTATATAAGGAGAAGCTTATGGCATGCTTGGGAGCTCTGGTAGCGTAGTGTCTAAGGCACTTGACTGCTAACCATAAGGCTGGTGGTTCAAACCCACCAGCCACTCCTCAGAAGGAAGATGGAGCAATCTACTTCCATAGTGATTCTACCTCAGCAACCCAAGAAGGGGTCACTATGAGTTGGGTCCGACTCGACAGCACATAACAACAACAACATGGCATGCTTGGACCTGCGTGTAGCCATGTCATTGTTCAGCAGCCTGCCATGCTCTGCCGACTTTGGGACTTACAATGGACTTGAATTAATTGCCTGCCATGTGGTTTGGGAACATCGGGACTGTGCCTTTTCACTTGTCAACCTTGGGCTTATCAGCCTCAGCAGCTAGCAGCTGTCTGAGTGAAGAAATGCCTCTAGCTCCAGTGGGCCGGGAGCAGGAGACAGAGCTGGACCCCAAGGATGAGGGGCTTGCACCCAGCCCCTAGAGCCTGACACTTTGAACTTGGACTTAAAGCCTCCAAACTGCAAGAGAATAAACTCCTGTTTGTTAAGGCCATCCCATTTGTGGTATATTCTTGTCAGAGTGGCACCAAGTAACCAGAACAGCTGCTAACAAACGTGTTAGAGATTTAAGTCCACCTAGAGCATCTTGGAAGAAAGGTCTAGAGATCTACTTCTGAAAACTCAGCCACTGAAAACCCTATGAAGGACAGTTCTACTCTGATACACATGTTCTGATATACAGTTCTACTCTGACTCCATGGGGTCACCATGAGTCAGAGTTACCAATTGGAAACTGAGGCTCAGAGAGGTGCAATGATTGGCCTCCAACTAGTCAACTAAGTACTAAATAGAATGGCCAGCATGTTCCCAGCTATATCTGATGTTCAAGCTAATGATCTTACCACTAAACTGCACTATTTACTTTAAACTACAAAATACACTGCCTTTACCTAAGCATGAAGGAGTTGTTGAACTATATATTTGTCGCTCAAGGGAAGAATGCAGGTACATATTACTGGAAGTACAAATAAATCTAAAAAGGTAAATAACCAATCCAATACATTCTAGAACAGGGCCAGCTATGTAATAGCTTTAGTATACTTTTTTTTTTTCAACCTAAATGAAATGGTATTTTGGGAGTTAGACAAGCATGGAACTGGCCCAGAGAATCAGGAACTGGCCATGGAAATCTCACTGCTCCCTGCATGAGTCTCTATCAATGCAGTAAAATCAGCTTCTTGTTGCCTCCCCTCTAGATTCTCAGTTCCTAGAATGCTGAAACTCTACCCTCATTCATATGTATTCCTGGCACCCTGCTAAGTGCCTCATGCAGAAGAAGTGCTCAGGATATATTTTTCCAGTTGATCTGAACATATATAGTCATGTTTTATTTAAGCCAGCATTGTTGGGGAGAGGGGGAATTTCATATACATGAATTTTCCAGGCTGTTGACGTTTACCCCTTCTAACTCCTTTCAATTTAGGAATTTTGGGTAAACATCTTTCCTAACTATCTTTAAATGCCATGTAACAAATAGCACACAACTTCCTTTATGGAATAGGGTTATTATGAATATCCTTAGGTATACTAGGTTAGGATATGGTTATTTTTCCTTTTTGTTCCTCTATCTCCTCTTTCAGTGCTAGTGTCTTAGTTGTCCCTTCTACTCTCACCTTACTTGGCTCTAGTGGTTTAAAGCTAATCAAGAAATGGTGTGCAATGAAGACAAACTGGACTGCACCCATCCATTGGTACAGGGGCTAGGATTTATAACACATTGATATTTTAGTACTTGGATCAGGCACTATCAATTGGTCACAAAAAAAGTTATTTACCTTCTCTGTGTCCCAGATTCCACATCTTGAAAATGAGGTAGTTGATCCAGATGAGCTCTGTGGCCACTCTGAGGTGTGGTACTATATATGGGAATACACAGCCCTCAGAGCTGCACCAAAAACTCCAGATGTGATTTAATCAGGTTCAGAAATAACCTCAATGATAGCTTTTTTGGCTACTACCAAAGACCACAAGTACATGGCTTTAATGAGAGGAAATTTATCTCCTCACAGTTTAGGAGGCTAGAAGTCTGAAATTCAGGGTGCCGGCTCTAGGAGAAGGCTTTCTGTTGCCTCTGGGGGAAAATCTTTGCCTCTTTCAGCTTCTCTTCTTTAGTAAGCTCCTTCTTTGGTGATCTCCACATGGTATCAATCTTCTTCCATTTCTGTTTACTTGCTTCTGTGCCTAATCTAGGAGCTCTGGTGGCATAGTGCCTAAGGCATTTAACTGCTACCCAGAAGGCTGGTGGTTCAAACCCATCAGCCACTGCTCAGAAGGAAGGCTGGGCAATCTACTTCTGTAGAGATACTGCCTCAGAAACCCAAGGAGGGGTCACTGTGAGTCAGAAATGACCCAAAAGCAGTGAATTTGGTGGGTTTTGTGTGTGTGTGTGTGTGTGTGTGCCTAATCTACTCCTTCTGTATCTTAAAAAAGAATGGTTTAAAATTTACCCTACACTGATAAATCCTCATTAAAATAACAAAGAAAACCTTATTCCCAAATGGGATTACAACCATTGGTACAAACCAAAACCACTGCCCTGGAGTCAGATCTGACTCATAGCAACTCCTCCTTGGATTTCCGAGGCAATATCACTACAGAAGTAGATTGACCAACCTTCCTTCTGAGGAGTGGCTGGTGGGTTTGAACCACCAGCCTTCTGGTTAGCGGTCAGATGCCTTAGACACTATGCCACCAGAGCTCCCATCCATTGGTACAGGGGCTAGGATTTATAACACATATTTTAGGGGGCACAATTCAATCCATTACACTTGGGTAACTGACCTTGGGAAGATCACAGCAAGAACTGAAGCAAGAATTCCTACTGTCACCGTCCTGAGTCTAGATGACACAAAGGTAGTAGGAAAACTGTAAAAAAGATTATCCGGGGGAAAAAAGAGTAGGAAGAAAATAACTCCTGAACCTTGTTCAGATGCTTTCTTCCTGCCATTAAATAGGGATGTAGAGTGGTTTTAGAAGAAGGTATAAACAAATGTGGGGGCAGGTCTCCACTGGGGGCTAAAACTATCCTGTGAAGTGGGTGGCACAGAAAGCTCCGTCTGCAAAATCAAGATGAGTCCTGGAGCCAGTGTTCCAGAGGCTCAGAAGGAGATAAGGAAGATGCCAACTATTAAAGGTAAGAAGAGAGAGAAAATCTCTAGAGCACTAAGGACAGCAGCCCCGCAAGCAGAAGCCTTCAGAACACAGAGGGCACACACAGGAACGCTGCACACTATTCTGCTAAGCTGAGAAGAACAGGAATTCAGATTCTTAGAAAGAAAGAAAGAAAAGGGTTTTAAGCCTGAGAAAATCAAAGAGCGAGCTCAAAATCCAGTCAGTAGGAAAGCAGGATTAAAGGTCAAAGGTCTACATCAGACATTCCAGGGGCTTTGATGGGACCGGTTAGCCAGCAACAAGTCTGAGGAGACATTCTTAACCAGGAACAGAGTAAGCCAGACGTGTTTACCAAGGTCTCCTGGCAGGATAAAGGCTTTAAAATGGCATTAGGCAAAACCAACTGGATTTGGGAGCTTAGGATCTTAGTAATAAAACATATGAACTCAGAGCTTCCATAGCACCGCGTCATCCATGGGGACATGGGACTTCTCATTTTAATGTTCACACTGAATCTTGCTTTCCATCTTGGAGAAGAAACTGTATGATATTCTAAATGGAAGGCATTATAGGAATTTAACTTCTTGTTTCCTAAATAAACCAAAACCAAACCCACAGCTGTCAAGTCAATTCTGACTCATAACAAACCTATAGGATAGAGTACAGCTACCCCATAGGGTTTCCAAGGCTGCATTCTTTACAGCAGCAGACCACCACATCTTTTTCCCGTGGAGTGGCTTTGTTGTTGTTGTTGTTATGTGCCGTCGAGTCGGACACGACTCATAGCGACCCCTCCTTGGGTTTCCGAGGCAGTATCACTATGGAAGTAGATTGCCCCATCTTCCTTCTGAGGAGTGGCTGGCGAGTTTGAACCACCAGCCTTCTGGTTAGCAGTCAAGTGCCTTAGGCACTATGCTACCAGAGCTGGCTAGTGGGTCTGAACTGATGACCTTTCAATTAGCAGCCAAGGGCTTTAACTACTATGCCAGCAGAGCTCCTTGATTAATAAATATCTATCCCAAAATGTAGGGGTGGTATTTGTTATGCTCTGTTGGTCTCTTTAAAAAGTAAATAAATAAAATGTAAAAGGTTTTTCTTCTAGAAGTGGGCAGTAAGATCTCTAATAGAAAGAACAAAGCATAAGTCTCCCTACTAAACCACCCTTACAAATACATAAAATGTTAATAGACCCAAAGTGTGTTTAGCATCCAGCATCCTTAGTTATAAAAATCATCTTTAATGTTATTGTCTGAGGAAGGACAGCAATAAGATAAGAGACCCTGACAGAGACAGACAGACAAAACAAGATGTGGCTTATACAAACCAGTCTGCACCAAATTTTATGATGCAGAAAACCAGGGCTAGAGCTGCTGAGTGCTTGGTTTATGGGGACAATTAGTAAAGAGAAAAGAGTCTCCCCACTCACACACTCTGTCCCCCCCCCCGAACCCCTATTCCCCCCTCAATCACCTGCAACAGAAAAACAAGATCTCAGAAGATTTCTCTATTCTGTTTGCTGGCCAAATAGGAAAATCATAGAGAGGGCTGCTCTGGCTTTCATAGCAGTATGAAGGGCGAGCAAAGCCCACCGACTGCTGGCAGGCAACCTTTAGCATTCAACAGCAGAGGACTGAAAATTGTTTGTGAAAAAGCTGTTCTGGAATGTTCCAGATGTTGAGGCTCTATCACCCTGAGAAGTCATGGTGTGAAAGATGCAGCTTGCCAACGAGAGGTGAGGGAAAGGTGCTCCACTAAGATCTTAAACGTAAGGAAACAATGATTGGCGAGCCTCGAGGAGCTCTCTCTTCCTCTGTATGAGCATCTGCATGTCTACTTCGCCCTTTCATCTAAGCATTACCAAAGCTAAGGGTGCAACTCTACCATTCATTCACTCCTCCTAAACTCCTAAACATCTTTCCAAATCAAGGGATTCCACTACTTTAACTTGTGGAGGTGCAAGCACTTTGTAGACTTTAAGGTACCATTCAAATATACTATATTATTATTAGTTTATCATAAGCAATAAAGATTTTCAATACTGTGAGAAGTTAAGGATGGCCATTTATTTGCTATTCCATAAAAGTCTTTCAGCTAATCAAAACCACACACTATAAAACATTCCCCAGTTATTTCTCAACTCCTCACAATACCACATTAATGTGTCCCAGGCCAGAAAACATTGGCACTTTCAGTGTCAATATCAGAGAGTTCTTGGTTTTTCTAATTCAAGGTTTTGCCCACAATCTAGTTTCTCTCAGACACAGATTCAGTTCTATTAGAGTCTTTGCTGTGCTATTTGCAAAGTTAATTTAACAAGGACACTTTAAAACACTGACACAAGGAATACCTCCCTGCTACAATAGAAGCCCTGGTGGCATAGTGCCTAAGGCACTTGACTGCTAACCAGAAGGCGGGCAGTTCAAACCCACTAGCCACTCCTCGGAAGGAAGGTTGGGCAATCTACTTCCATAGTGATACTGCCTCAGAAACCCAAGGAGGGGTCGCTATGAGTTGGGTAGATTCGAAGGACCATAACAACAACAGCAATAAGGAACTATCAGATATCACAGAGATTCAAGGCAGGGCTCACTAAAGACAAGTACCTCCATGCCTTATTTTTCTTTATGTGCAACCCTCCCCAATCCACCACCTCCACAACCATCCAACACACACACACACACACACCATGACTTCCCTAGCACAGAATCTGGCATACTGCATGCTTATTTATTTATTTATTTATGTTTTAAACTAGATCCTCTTTTACTTCAATAAGTAAGTGAAGGGAGTTCAGGTAGCGCAGTGGTTTGGTTAAGCACTTGATTGATAACTGAAAGGTCTGTGGTTCAAACCCACCAGCGCTCCACGGGAGAAAGATGAGGCAGTCTGCTTCTGTAAAGGTTTATAGCCTTGGAAACCCTATGGGGTAGTTCTGCTCTGTCCTACAGGCTCCCTATGAATCGAAATTGACTCGATGGCAATGGGAGGTAAGTGAAGTCTACAGATAACTTCAAGTGAAAGACCTTCAATAACAGAACTACCTCATGCTATGAATTACAGGATTACTTTTAATAGCTATAAAAAATACAAACTAAAGAAAAAAACGTAGAATCATTTTGTTCCTTGGATAATTAAGTAAACCTTAAAGTTGTCTCCATGACTGGAGATAATTTACTTATATAAATAAGTATATTAAATTCATAAGGATTTGTTCTTGGTTTTTTAAAGATGATGTCTACCACAAAGAGAAACTACCTACACTATTTTGCAAGGATTTGGCCATGAATCACAGGACACAGAGAAAAAAATATATAGCTGAAGTGCAAAAGCTATTAAAATGTCTTACCCACCCAAGTGAAAATGCCAAACCACTTATTAAGTGTATAAGTAACAACCAATTCAGAACAATCTAACACAGCCCTCTTTCTTCTCCTATTAGACCAATGAATAATTCTACTAGTCCTTGCAATATTATGACTTGTTGCATTCCTGCAACTTATTTTAAGTTTAGCCAAGCAAGAACTTGTGTGCAATTTTCCTTTCTTGATAATTCTTTTCTATTAGACACAATAGTATTTTCTACACAGAACAGAAATGGAAACAGTTTCAAGTTCTGTTGCTACCATTAACTACACATAATAAAATGCACAAACATCTCCTACCTTCCAGAGACGAAAGCTGCTGCTCAGCTTCCAAGTATAACTGAGAGAAGATTGGCCTGGGCACCAGGTTGTTGGAACGCAGGGAGGCCTCGATGGAATTATGCAGGACTTCTTCAAAACGGGTCGTCTTCAGCTGTCCAGCGTAAGAATTTCCCATCTTTGAAAAACAGGATTGATTCTTCTGTTTAAAATAGCATTTCAGTTTCAGGTATAAAAAAGAAGCAGGGGTAGGGGGACCTCACAAATGAAGCCAAGAATAGAAGGTAAAACAGCAGCAAGGAGGGAAGGGCCACGTTGCCTTCATTCAGCAAAGACAAGCGAAGCAGGCAGCTCTCCACAGCAGCAGATACTGCCGGGCAATTACAGGAAGTTATATAAGTAACAGTTTTCTCCAATTCAGCACACAGAGAGATTCTGACACCTCTCAGAATATTTTACTAGAAATGCGTTTTTAATCAACTGCAGGGTTCACAAGACCCCCAGCTCTTCCCAGAGATGATCCTCCCCAGGAAAGCACCCAGCCAAATAATGTTTTATTTTCCATGATGTGCAGAACAGCCTTTAAGCACTTTATGCATGCAAGTCAATTTCAGCAATTGACAATTCAACAATCCATGACAGCAAATTTTATGATTACAGGAACCTGCCTGCCCTCACCTTCTCAGAAGCTTGGCTAACAGAGTTTTTCATCACTGTCTTTTCTGCTAAAAGGCTGACTGTTACCATTCTTCCATTAGAATGTCTTTTAGTATATAGTATATAAAGGAAATGCATAATTACATATGGAAATCTGGGAAATACTGAAGAGGGTAGAAAAAAAACAGCATGAAAATCACTGATATTCCCATTCCCCAAGATAACCACTGTGATATAGATAGATAGATAGATAGATAGATAGATAGATAGATAGATAGATATAGATACAGATATATACAGCAGCTTGATTGAAATACAGTTCACATACTATACAAATCAATAACATTTGGTATATTCAGAGAGTTGTGCAACCATCACCACAATCAATTTTAGAACATTTTCATCCACCACTCCAAAAAGAAACTTTCTACTCTTCAGCCATCATCCTCCAATGCCCCTCAAATCCCCTTCCACACCTAGGCAACTAATCTACCTTCTGTAGATTAGAAGATGTAGATCTGAGAAGATGGATTTGTCTACTGGACAGTTTATATAAATGGAATCATACCATCCATCGTCCTTTGTGACTGGTTTCTTTAACATAGCATAATGTTTTCAAGATTTATCAAGGTTGTGGCATGTATCATTAATTCATTCCCCTATAATATTTTGATGTATTCTTTCCACACTTAATTCTCTTCAGAACTTGGAAGAGAAGGGAATGGGAGATTGTATTCATATGGTTATAATCATACTTTAAAACAATTTTGGATGCTGCTTTATTCACTTGATGTAAGCATTTTACTCTAACTTTTTACAAATGTTTTGAAACAATTTTAATGTTTGCATAATATTCCACTGAATGAAGGTGCTGAGATTTGTGCAATTATTTTTCTTTGATCAACATATTACTGAATTTCTATTTTTAGTCATTCTCAAGAATCATAACTTACATTTATACACCATAGTAATGTTTTCTGTTTTATTAAAGTTGGGTTTTTATTTCTATTTCCCTCTATTTCCTTTTGGTTTAATTTCTTATATGTTTTTCCAAACATTAAAATGAATGTTTTCCTCTTTATTTTCCAACTTACTTCTTTAAGGCTATGCATTTTCTTCTGAGTATTTCTTCTGCTATGGCTCCCACTTGGAGCCCTGGTGGCACTGATTGCTAACCAAAAGGTCAGTAGTTTGAAGCCAACAGCCATTCCATAGCCACTTCACAGTAGAAAGATGTGGCAGTCTGCTTCCACAAAGATTAAACTAAAAAAACAAACTCATTCCCATTTAGTTGATTCCAACTCATAGTGACCCCCACTAGAGTCTTTATGAAAGTAGACTACCCTATCTTTCTTCCGCAGAGCAGCTGGTGGGTTTGACTTTTTGGTTAGCACCCAAATGCCTTAACCACTATACCACCAGAGCTCCTTTCAGTTCCATAGAGATTACAGCCTTGGAAGCCCTACGGGGCAGTTCTACTCTGTCCTATAGGGTCACTATATGAGTCAGAATTGACTCAATGGCAAGGGGTAATGAGTATGGTACACAGCTTAAGAAAAAGATTATTTAGTATAAAGTGTTATCCTCTTCATTTCTTCTTAGACACTTTATAATCTCCCTTTTGAGGTCCTCTCTGATCCAATATTATCTAGGAGTGTGTGTTTAGTTTCTAAATAGTCAAGACTTGGAAAGGAAAATAGTCAGCTTTCTATTATTTCTTTCTAATTTTTATTTTATTATAATCAAGACTGTGGCCTATAAAAACTCTAATTTTAAAATATGTTAAGGATTTCTTTGTGATGAATGCCCGATGGGTTTTTACAAATATACTACAGGTCTAAAAAAAAGAGATGTATAAATTTTATCCAAACTATAGAAGGAGATTGATAGATGTAAGATTAAATTACTCAATTTTTCTATAGTCTTGTATCTTTTTTTGTCTATTATTCTGCCAATTTTTAAAGTAATATTTGATTTTAAAAATTGCACTAAGATGCCCACATTAAAATAATCACAGAGTGGTAGTTTCACTTACAAGAATGTACACACACTCGTTATGAGACAGTATTCAAAAGCTAGGCAAGATCTTGCACAGCACTTTGACTCAAGATTTATGTAATAAATTCCCCTTGTTCTTGTTCTTTTGGTGACAGAGCAATTTCAAGATATTACCGTTGGTGCCCTTAAAGAGTTCTGATTTCCTTCTGAAGGTAAAATGAACTAGTGTAGTAACGTTGATTTTCTGTCTCTATTGTAAGGAAGGTTCAGTCTTTCCTCTTCCAACTAAAAGTAAATGGAAACCATTAAGCACTTCCTGCTTGTGGCAATAACTCCTGACCACAGGGCCCCTTAGTCAGCTTCTGCTTACAGCCTGAGGAAATGAGCTGTTGGGAGGATTGCTTGGGAATTAGCCTCAACAAAAAGAAAGGGCTTCTGAAAGAGAGAGGTCAGCTGCTTGAGCAACCTAATAGCCGGAGTCAGAAGAGGCTCCAGGGTCCTCTTGTCTGCCCTTTTTTTTGACTTGCTGCATACCTCAATACGTGAATGAGGGATACTGGCCACATTTGAGGACACTTGCATTATTCTCAATTCAGGGTGGTCCATTTAAAGTTGCCACCAATTAATAACATCACAAATGTCTCCTATTTCTATAGCATCTTTGTCTCAGGAGCTTAATAAAGCCTTAAGGCAGGCTCATTTTATAAGGAGGCCCTGCAGATCATGGTTAGAACTGAAAGAAACCAGTCAGGGCAGCCAGACTCTACCTTCTCGGCATCCTGTTCAATTAATTCACCTGATGTCTACTCGGCACCCAGGGCCCAAAGGACTCCACCAGACAAGGCTGACCACAGCCTAATACTCAAACCCAAACCCACTGCCATTGAGTTGATTTCGACTCACAGTGATCCATATGGCACAGGAGAACTGTCCCATTTTGTTTGCAAAGCTATAACCTTGCCAGAAGCAGACTGTCACATCCTTCTCCCATGGAATATCCAGTGGGTTCAAACTACTGACCTTTTGGTTAGCAGCCAAGTGCTTCAACCACTGCATGACTAGGGCTTACTACAGCCTAGTAAGGATGGGAACAATAAAGGGAAGAAAGAAAACTAGAATTTATTGTCCAGCTGTTGTGTTCAAGGCCCTTGCTTAATACACATAGTATCTTTGTGACAGACACACTATGAAGCCCACTTTAAAGATGACAGATTGAGTTATTGGATATAAATAACCTACAGGAGCTCTTAGGAGCTCTGGTGGCGTAGTGCCTAAGACACTTGATTGCTAATCAGAAGGCTAGCAGTTCAAACCCACCAGCCCCCCCTCAGAAGAAAGGTTGGGCAATCTATTTCCGTAGTGATACTGCCTCAGAAACCCAAGGAGGGGTCACTATGAGTCGGTCTGACTCAACAGAAGTGCGTTTGGGTTTTTGCTTCTTTTTTAAAGGCGCTCTTGCTGAAAGAAATGAAGCAGAAGCTGGGAGAAGGAAGGGACAGAGAAAGAGAGAATGGGGAGAAAAGAAAAAGAAAAATTTTCACACTAAAAAAAAAAAAATGGAAATTGTCATTTACTTAGTAAAGAGTATCTGCCTTGAGCATTGTGCTCTTTTGAAGAACTATCTGTACAGGGACTCAAATTGACCACAGGGTTGAAGGGAGTTTAGGGGGCAGTAAGTTTCCATTAATGGTAGGGAGCAACAATTCTGAAAAGGAGGGTGAGAATGGTTTGCATAACTTGAAGACTGTACTCAATGCCACTGAATTGTACATGAAGAAATTGATGAACCAGTATATGTTCTGCTGTGTATATTTTCAACAATAACAAAAATAAATAAAATTGTTTGCTGTAAAAAATGGAAATTTTACCTTATAACCCTAAGCAAACACTGACGTTTTTATGTCTATCAGCAAATATTAGAAGAGAAAATAGAGACCACCCTGTGTCTAATGATATATTTGAAATCACATTGATAAATAAATACTGGTAAATAAGAATGTGAAAGTAGCATTGAGAATAGTGTTAAAGTATTGTGTCCATTTTTGTTATTCCCTATTGGACTACAATTATATAATGTAGCACTTTTTCTACATATGCATGGCAATACCCTATCTTAAAGACAAGACCTGGCTGCAAAGGCATCACCTCCCTAGGTGAGGTGTGGGGTCAGAAGGAAGACATGCCTGCAGCTCTTTAATGAATCAGAGTCCTGCACTTGATAGACAGGAAACTAAAGATCTAGACAGAGGAGGACCTATTGCAAGACCAAACACTAACACTTAAATCATCTAAATCACCTCATGCAATGAAGGTAACACCCAAAAGCTTCCTGGGGCTGGTCCTTCTTGGGCTGGTCAAGGCTTCCCTGGCTGGTCTTTCTCCCCTTGCCTCGGCACTAACCACTCACCTCCCATCCACTGCTGCTGCTGTGCTCCTGCTACAGTAACTGAAATGTTGAAACTCCTGTGACTGTTTCCATACCATGACAGATCATATCCCGTTACCTGCATTTCAAAGCCTTGACCAATGTCTCGTAAAGCCAGTGCATGCTGCTCTTCAACTACAGAGTCTGAAGCAGTGCCCAACATAGCAGAAATGGTGGTAAAACTGTAACCTTCACCTTAATATACAAATAACCTGGCTGTGACAGACTGGAAAGAGCATGTGCAATCCCCAACAAAGTGCTTTATTCACAGGCCTCACCATTCTCATCTATAGTACGAGCAAAGTAATTTTACCTTGGAGGATTAATTGGTCATTGTGGAGAATGAAAAAGACAGTGTGTGAAAGTGTTTAGCACAGTAACTGGTTGTTAGTACATGATCATTAATTTTTTCACTAAAACTAAATGTTCACATTAGAAGATAAGAAATTGAGATAATAAATGACAAGTGACAAGGAGTGCTGTAGCAAGTGCTACGACTTCAGGATAAGAAAAATAAATCAGTGAGGACTTGGGTGGTCAAAAGGGGCTGGTACTTGCAGTGGGTCCAAAAGAAAGAGCAGGATGTTTTGGCAAATAGATTGGAAATTGCATTTGAGAAAAGAACAAGAGAGTGCAAAGGCATGGAATCTTGAAGAGTATCGATATAGTCTAGAAAAAGAAAAGTTCATTTGACTAGAAGGAAATAATTCACAATATCGCAACATGATAGAATAATAAAAACTGATAGAAGTTCATATTATTTTGAATAGTCAGCAAACAGTCTCAGAGGTTTTGGAAACAGGAATTTCCAATGATAAAAGTGATGTTTTAGTCACAAAAGAAGAAATTGAACAGGTCATCAAAAAATTACCAACTAAAAAAAGTCCTGGCCCAGACGGTTTCACTGGAGAATTCTATAAAACATT
>NW_006921612.1:3014085-3015676 GCF_000298275.1 Orycteropus afer afer
CTGGAGGCAGGGAGACCTGTTAGATGGCTGTTTCAAATGAACCTCAGATGTCTGCTTCTTTTTAAGAATTTTTAGGAGTGAGACACAAAGGTTGTGGCTAGCTGACTGGTGGGCCGCAGAGGAGGTAATTAGATGTGGATCTATTTCACCAAGTCAATCCCAGACACAGCTCTATGTTAGCTCAAACTCGACAATCAGTAGTTAACTTCTGGCTTGTCTGACCCCAGAAGCACCTAAGGACTTGACCAGATCAAGCAGACTGACCCCAGATGGGTTTGGAGTCAGTGAAATGAATTATCGCAACAAGTGTTTGATGGCGAGACATCTGATCCAAGCCATTCTGCTCCCACAGCACCTGTAAATCAAATGGTGTTATTTAGAGGACAGGGTTAGAATGAGAAGTAGCTTTAGGTTGAGTTGAAGTTCAACTGGAATTAGTGCAGGGCAGAAGCTTCAAGGAGAATAAAGAATTATTAGAGACAGGACAAAGGAAGGAGAGAAGGCTTCTGGTGAAATGGGACAGATCAAATGCATGCATTATCTCTACTCTCTTCAAAACCCACTAAAATGGCAGTGAAGGAATAATAGGTAGAAACACACAAAGACAAAGTGATAGGAGAGAAAATAACTGTACATAAGAAATGCCAAGAATCTAGAAGATGCAAAGCTGAAGGAAAAGTGGTAACAGGCTTATAGAGTAAAAACTAAAGCCTAGTCCTGCAGTAGGGTAAAGTATCTTCTGATAAGTAAATCAATTCAAATTCACAATGGTTAGAACTCACAAAAAGCTCAGGAATTGAAAGCAACAGGAATTCTAAAGATCAGAGTGAAAAGTGGAGCAGAAGAACGTGAGGACACCCTCTCGCTCCCCAAGCAGCCTCTTCCCCATCTGGGACACAGGTGACAGCAGGTATGAAATGCAAGACTGAAAACAGAAGAATTACTTCAAAGTCTATACAGGTCTTCCCCACTATCCAAAAGTAAAACATTCCTATGAAACCTTTCATAAACCAAAGTGCTATAAAGCAAAGAAGCAATTACTACTAATCTTTGTGGGAAAAAACTATTGAGTGTTCCTAGACCCAAAAAACAACCTACCAAATAGCATATAAGACCTAAAATAACACTAATATATAGTGTTCACAGACACAGTTCAAAGCTATGGTGGGGCTTGATGCTGACATCAAGTGTAGTTCCCAGAGAAGGAGCTTGGCAATTCCATTCTCACTGCTTGGGGGTGCCCACTGCCTCTTTAATGGCTTACTGCAAAACAACACTGACCACTAGTTTTGCTTTTTGACATTTTTCTGTGAAAGTGGAAATCCTCTTCAGATTTCTTTCAGTTAGCAAAAACAAGTACTAATGTGTTGTTGTTGTTGTTATGTGACGTCGAGTCGTTTCCGACTCATAGTGACCCCATGCACAGCAGAATGAAACACTGCCTGATCCCGCGCCAGCCTCACAATCCCTGCTATACTTGAGCCCATCATCGCAGCCACCGTATCAATCCATCTCATTAAAGGCCTCCCTCTCTTTCGTCGACCCTCCATCCTACCAAGCATGACATCCTTCTCCAGGGAAGGTCCCTTCT
>NW_006921612.1:3017695-3018781 GCF_000298275.1 Orycteropus afer afer
TTTGTGTTGTTGAAAAAAGGTGTTTGCAATGAACAAGTCGTTGGTCTTGCAAAATTCTACCATGAGAGTTCCAGCATTATTTCTGTCACCAAAGCCAAATTTTCCAACTACCGATGATTCTTCTTTGTTTCCAGCTTTTGCATTCCAGTCACCAGTGATAATTAACACATCCTGATTGCGTGTTTGGTCAATTTCAGACTGTAGAAGCTGACAAAATTCTTCAATTTCCTCATGTGTGGCTTTGGTATACGTATGGATATTATCCTAAGTACTAATGTAGTTCTTTCATAAAAGCAAAGTGTAGTAAAGCAAACTTGCGAAAAGCAGGGGATATCTGTACACTGAATGATGAGATGCCACCCAGACCCTGTTCACCATTTGGTTCCTTAAAATGCTAACAGGTAGGCTTAAGGATAGGTAGACACAGAAAAACAAGGATACCCTTCAATGTGAAAGTTCCACATCTAGTCACCTCCTGAGAGTCCCACTGGGCAACCTACCTCATTTTGTGCTCAACTCTTAGAAACAAGCAGACATGAAGGCTTTTCAGACAGGTCTTCAACACAAAAGGTAGAGACCAAAAGTAAACAATAGATAAAAGAGAACAAAAAAAAAAAAGGAAAAGAAAAACACCCACCACAATTAATATCCTCAGAAGGATACTGTATCTACAAAACAAGAAAAGAATGCTATAAAAAGTGACCATTCAGGAAATAGATATGAACTCTTAAAAACTGCTTATATGAAAACAGAAACTTAAATTTTAGTGGAAAAGCTAAAGACAGAGTTGGAAGATAAAGACACAAGGAACGGAAAAGCTAAGAAAATCAGAGGATCCATGGGGTCCAACCCAGGAAAAAAGAGCCAAAAAAAAAAAAAAGGAGAAAATGATATTCCCACAGACATAATCCACAAATGTTTTCAGAATTGAAGGACATGAAATCTCCAGATTGAAAGGCTCCATCAAGTACACAGCACCATAAATAAAAACAGATTCACATCCCAGCACATCATCATGAAATTTTTAAACACCAAAGATAAACAGAAGATACCAAGAGCTTTTAGAAAGAAAAAAAAAAAAAAAAA
>NW_006921612.1:3019343-3029589 GCF_000298275.1 Orycteropus afer afer
AAAAAAAAAAAAAAAACACCAAACTCACTGCCATCAAGTTGGATCCTCCTTGGGTTTCCAAGGCAGCATCACACACTATAAGTCTATGCTCAGTGTTGATTCAACCAAAGTTTATGATACAACATTTTATAAGGATGAAGAAAGGGATGAGGTGAATACATGTGTGCATGTGTGCCTGGATGTGTACCTTGTAAGGGTGGTGATGACGATAGGAGGAAAGAGCTAACTCCTTATATTCCACAGTAAGGATGACTAGGTTGCCTAGAAATAAATAGAAAATGGCAGCACAAAAGACATTATTTGTAAACAGTTCAATTCCAGAAAACAAAAGAAAAAAACTAACCAACATAAAAAAATTTTGACTCTGGGGAGCAGGAATTGAGGGTAGGAATTAGAATGAGACTGCTGCTCATTTTAAAAAATTATTATTTCACTTTTTAGACTATATATATATTTCTGTTTATTAAAAACGGAGGATCACATCTAAAAAAATAAATAAAATACATGCATAAAATGTGTATCATACAGAATCTCAGTAGAATAGCATGGTGGAATAACGAATAATATCAAAAGAAGGGTACCTTGTTAAGTATTTACAAGCAGTAAGTAATTTAATCCAGGCAACAGCCCTATTGGGTAGCTGTTTTTATTCCTGTATTTATCCCTACTTGATACATAAAACAAAATAAGACACAACAGCTCAGGAAGGTTAAGAGACCGGTTTAAAGACACACAGTTAATGCCTTGTATAGAAATGATAGCAGATCTCCAAAGAATTCCTTCCATGAAAAATAGTGTTAAGTAGTTTAAACTAGCAGAGTATGAAATTCTGAGACATCCTCATTTTAATACATTAATTAATACATTATTAGTCTGTAATGCCATCACCTGCTAGTGCCTTTTCTAGTAGTGACAAGACACTTCCCACTTCCTACTTTTACAGAAAGCTAAGACATTGCTCTAAACAACAGGAGAGCATAAAGTCAGCCTGAAGAGACAAGGCATCCATATGCATCAAAAACTAGATTTTCCTCCAGGCTAAGTGTTCTCATCATTACTCTGGGAGCCAATGAAATTCTCCAATTATTCACAGAAGGTTCTATCTATACTCACAGAACCACCTGAGTTTATAATGTCTCTATTACAATACTTATATGTTAAAGCATTGTATCCAAACTGAGCACACAAAAATTTTTTAATTCTATTTATATCTATTTTATCTAACAATTTTAATTATTTTCCAGCATGTGTTTTACAATGTAACAAATATAGCATATACTATACTCTATGTATATAATTTATGAATCAATAACAACTGCACCAGTATATAAGTATATGTGTTTCTTTACAAAAGAACTCTGGTGACACAATAGTTAAAGCATCATCTGCTAACCAAAAGATTGATGGTTCAAACCCACCAGCAGCTCCATGGGAGAACCATGAGGTAGCCTGCTTTTGTAAAGATTTACAACCCATCGGGCAGTTCTACTGTGTCCTATAGGCTCGCTATGAACCAGAATTGACTCAATGACAGTGAGTTTGGAATTTTGGGGGGTGTCTGTTTACATATATATACCTGTGTATGTACGTGTGTATAATGTATGTTTAGTTATACCTGTGTTATTTCTTTATATATAGAGAGAGAAAGTTAAAGAGCTAAGATCTAAATTTGAGTTCCATGAAAGAATAAGATAACCACTATTTGTTTAGCATCTGCTAGCCACTCCTCGGAAGGAAGATGGGGCAATCTACTTCCGTAGTGATACTGCCTCGAAACCCAAGGAGGGGTTGCCGTGAGTCAGGTCCGACTCAACGGCACATAACAACAACAACATGTGCCAAACATTTTATCTAAGACAAAAGTATTATTTTAATTTTTCCGATGAAGAGACCAAGTCTGGGATTTAACACTATTTAATGTCACTACATCTTTTTTCTTTAACAACACACACACCGAGAATATTTTAAGCAATAACCAAGCTAACAACTACCACTTAGTAGGGCTTTTGTATGCAGATACTCTTCTTGATGGCTTACATTTATAATAACAGTCATCCTCCTCATAACCCAAAAACACAGGCAGCACAATTGTCATTTTACATAGTAGGAAACTAAGCCTGGGTAAGATTAAGTAACTTGTCTAAGGTCACATATTCTGGACAACTTTAGAATTTCCAATGGTGGCCCTTAGGACAAGAATCTTTGCTTTCCATGAAGGTAGTGATTTCAGAAAAGGGAGAGTCTCCTGAAATTGCTTTTTTCAAATGATGTTCACAGCTCCAGCCATGGAAAACTTCTGGATTTAGAAAGAGGATCACCTTCTGTTCTTTCATAATGGTGTTGGAACAAAAAAAGAGGGATTGCCATGACAAGAAAAAGAACACTCAGTAAATGAAAAGACTCACTGAAAAAGACACATTTCTAGCCAGACAAAGAAAACCAAGGGCATTCTAAGAATGCTGCTGAGACCCCTCTGTGGCACCAAGGAAAGTGGTCGGGCTCACTTCTGTCTCAAGAGGCAGCAAAAAAAACAAACAGCCCGCTCCTGGGGTCCTGCAGGAGCTTCAAGGCCTGGACAGTGTTGACCTGCTTCCATTACTGTGACAGGCCCCTTCCCTAGAGATTAAGGCAAGAGATTCCGACTCCAGCCAATACAAAGAAAAATATTCTTGAAATGACTTTTTTCTTTTTCTTCCTTCCTTTCTTTCTTTTTCTTTTTCTTTTTTTAAAGAATATCAAAAGATTTGCCCAAGAGGCAGAAAATACAAAGGCTCACCAATGCCTTACTGGGAAACTTGAAGAGTCTGTATCCAACTAAAATGTGGACACACAATTATTTTCCTGTTCCTTTCTGAGCTTCTTTCACTTTGCCTTTTATCAGTCAAGTAATGAGGCACCTCTGTTTAAACCCAGAACTCCAATCTGTCAACAACGGTTATTACTTCCCAGAGGAGGCTGCAGCTCACTTCCTAAGATAACACTGAGCTCTCTGTACCCCTGGGTGCAAACACTTATGAAAATAAAGCCATAGCCTACCTCTGCTGTCCAGACCCTGCTCTTCTCACCTCTCCCCAGTGCCCAGAGAGGTCTCAGGTAATTCATGGACAGTCGTCAACATCGTTTTCCAAAATGTTCAGTGGAACACATCGTTGACTCAGTCTTCTCAGTACATAGTGACTGAGGCCCACTATGTGCCGAGAATATACTCTTCAGTTCTCAGCCAACATGGCCAATTAGATAAAAGCCAGCTAGACTCATAGAATAGGCCTTGCAGCTCCCTTCAAGTTAAACCAAAAACCAAACCCGTTGCCATCAAGTCAATTCCAACTCATAGTGACCCTTTCAGACAGAGTAGAACTTCCCCACATTGTTTGCAAGGCTGTAATCTTTGCAGAAGCAGACTGCCATATCCTTTCCTGTGGAGCCACTAGTGGGTTCGAACTGCTGACCTTTTGGTTAGCAGCTGAGTCTTCCCCACCAGGCCTTCTCCTTTCAAGTCAGGAGATAATAAACCTCTCAGAAACGTAAGACTTTACCAGTCTCAAAACTTTCAAACCTGAGTCTTGCAAAGTGTTTAAATCTGCTTTCTATGGTGTTAAAAGCATGTGCTTTGGAGTACAACTGATAGGACTTGAATCTTAGCACTGCTTCTTTCACGATGTGTAACCCCAGGCAAGATATCCAACCTCTCTGAACCTCTGTTTCATCATCTGAAAAACAGGTTGTATGAGAACTATTTCCACATATCACTGTTCCACATATCTCTAGTGGAAATAATTCAACTTCTGGCTTCCTTGTTGTTGCTGTTGTTGTTGTTTGCCGTCGAGGTGGCCCCGACTCATAGCGACCCCTTCTTAGGTTTCCAAGGCAGTATCACTACGGAAGTAGGATTGCCCAACCTTCCTTCCAAGGAGCGGCTGGTGGGTTTGAACCGCCAGCCTTCTGGTGAGCAGTCAGGTACCTTAGGCACTATGCTACCAGAGCTCCTTCTGGCTTCCTTAGGAGTACACAAACTGAAATGTGCCTAACCAAGCAGCTATTTCCATGTATTTTATCTCCCCTTCCTCTCATCATACTCCCCAACCCTCCAAATAAACATGAAGCTCCTAGACAGCAGAACTACTTTATTCACCTCTTTCTTTACTAGGTGCCTGGCACACTGTGGGCCCCTCCAGGAAGAGTCCTGAAGTAAAGGAGAAGTGAGGACTGTCAAGAAATGGAGGACAGGTCCCATTTGAAAGTATTCACACTGAGAATTTAAAGCACCAAATAAGGAAAGCTGGGGTTTTTATTTAGCCTCTGTGGCCACCAGGATGCCACTCGGACACCATTACGATTACATTTCTAGAACATTTATTAAATAATGTCCTCCTGCTCCAGGTATTGCTTGAACTCACCTTATTTTTTTCTGTTCCAATCTAAGTGAGAGAGGGGACCTTTTGATAAGCATCAAAGTCAGATGAGTGCTTTTATCTTTTTCTTGTGATCACACTGCTCTCATCGGGCAAGTTTGTGCCTGTTGTTCCTTCTTTAAGCTTCACGTAAGCCAAAATTAATTACTCCCTCTTCTGTCATTCTACCACTCTAACAGTACTTTGCTCACACCTCCACTGGGTTTATTTCACCTAAGACAACAGTGAGTGTGTCTGTGTCTACTGCCTTCTACTGCCTTCCTTCAGGTCTGAGTTGACGGATGCAGCAACCAAGCTCACTCATTGCTCCATTCCTCATGGAGCTTAGTTCTCAGTCAGCGTAGCCAGTTAGATCAAAACCAGCTAAACTCATAGAAAAGGCCTTGCAGATCCCTTCAAGTTAAACCAAAAACTAAACCCGCTGCTATCGAGTCAATTCTGACTCATAGTGACCCTTCTTATGGACAGCCAATCCAACAAGGGATGGCTACTGGCTCTTACAAATTATCCCAGGCTGCTGGAGATCCTGTTCTATCACCACCCAGCCATCCTAGACTCTTAAGACAAGACACAGGGGAAGGCCTTCAGGGTCTCAGGGCCCAAGTTTGTATATCTGAGTTGGCTCCAAGCAACAAGTCAACAACTTTTGACCTGTTCTATGGCTCTTCTGGGTGGAAACATAGAAATTTCCTTGTCTAGAATAATGATTTTTATATAGGCAAAGTTAAATGTTCAAATAATATAGATACATGGCAGAATTATTTCATTGCCCCTTGGTGCTAGAGCTAAGGATAGAAGTGAAATATACATAATCCCTGCCCAGAAGAACTTCACAGGTATGCAGGAAGCAGGTATACAATGTAATGCAAATCAGTGTGCTAGGTGCCTTAGTAAGTGGGTATATAAGAAGGTAACTGTAAGAGCACAAATACAGGAGCAGAAAATTCTATCTCAGGTCAATCTCAGAAGGCCTCTTGGAGAAGCTAAATCTTGAATGAGTATAGATTGCCTGTTAGAAAGAAGAAAGGGTCTTCTGGGCAGAAGGGGTACAATGCACCTAGGCTGTACCCAGGAATGAAACTCTGTGACTGCTCCTCATGGCTGCAGCATAAGGTCTATGTGGGGGAGCAGAGGGTATGAGGGTAGTGAGGGGGTAGTTCAGACATGGAGAGCCTCATAATCCCTATGAAAGAATTCAGAATTGACCCTGTAGAGCTAAGGATTTAAGCAGGCCTGATTGGACTGCATAGAGTACATTGAGAGAAAACTTATAGGACAATACTGCGATATATTTAGAATAAAAGAAGACATATGTGAATGATGAAGGAGGAGGAGGAGTCCTGACTTTTGACTCTGGAAAGAGTAGTAAGTTGTCAGGGTTATCTCTGCAGTACAAGAAATAAGAGTAGCAGTAAGTCTAAGGAGCAAGCCTATGACCTCAGCAGCATAGGAAGTGGTCACAATCCTCAATCCCTTTGCTTGCCATTCATTCATTCAGCAAATACCCATTGAGTCCCTCTGATGTATGAAGCCTCATTTAGTCTGATTCGCACTTATCTTTGCTTCTAGCTTCTTTGTTTTTCTCAAGAAGTAACCATGGCAGAGAAGAGACTGCTTTGGAATCAAAGACAGGTGGTCAAAGGCACACAGAGAAAACCTTTCAATGGCTTCCTGCCAGGAAGTCTCTCGTTTTCCTTCCCTTTTTGCTGATCTTCCTCCATCCTGAATCTCATCCAAAATGTATCTCGAGTCCTCAGATTCTCCATCCTGAAACTCTGCTTCTTTTGGGAGACAGCCTCCTCCAGAATCCCCTCTGATCTGGGCCTTGCAGGGCCTCATGAGAAGGTAGTGGATACTGCCCTGACCAGCCACGACGACATAGCCCAACCCCCAAAGTCTTACCAGAACACCCCGAACCCCAGCTCAGATCTAAGCTGGCAGTGACCCCTATTTCTTCCTCTTCCAACCTGTCCATGACAAAATTCTAACTGTACAAATTCTTCAGCCAACAGACTCATACAGACTTACTTGTAAGCCCAAAGTTTAAAAAATAAATCACAATGTCCTCTCAAGTCTGCATTTTCAGTCTCACTCTTTATTTTCCCAACAGTGCATCGAAGCCCTCAACACACAAGGAATGGGAATTGTGTCACTCAACTAATGCAGGAATAGGCACCCCTGAATATATGATATGGCAATAAACGCATTGAGACTGCAGAATGGTAGCATATAAATTCTTTGACAGTCCTCCTGGCAGGAAGCAGGGCATTCTGATGTAGATTTCTCTGGTTTTCCCTAGAGGAACTCATAAACTTCACAGGTGTTATTTAAGGAAGAAAAGCAAGGCTGAGAGGTTCCACTTCTGTCTAATCTACTTGTCTCTCCTACTGAGACTGTCTTGCCCCTGCAGCCACAGCACAACCACAATGACAGACACTGTTCAGACATCTGTTGACATAATGTGAAGAAACTGTTTCTTTTGAGAATGCCTTTAAATTCTCTTGAGTGGAACTGCAAAGCAATAAGCTATGCCCCTTCCACTGCCGTGAGAATTGAATAGGAGGAAAAGCAGCTGCTGAATGAAGCTAGGAAAGATTTTCAGGGGCAAAGATCTACAAAGAAATTTCTCTCTATCACCAATCAGGCAGGGTCTAAAAAATATTTTAAATCTCCTCGGCAATCTACTTCCATAGTGATACTGCCTCGGAAACCAAAGGAGGGGTCACTATGAGTCGGGACGACTCAATGGCAGTGAGTTTGGGGTTTTTTTTTTTAGCATATAATTTATCATAATAATTACTGCTGCTTTAGTGCCTGCCTTGTGCATAAACTAATTATTTACCACCCCTTTAGATACTATTTCAAATAATAAGAACAAGAAAACTAATTCATTAAGTGGACTTCCCTTGTTTTAGTGCTCCCCTCCACCTTATTAAAAGGAGTCTGGTGGTGCAGTGGTTAAGTTTTCAGATGCTAACCAAAAGGTCAGTGGTTTGAACTCACTAGCCTCTCCATGGTAAAAAGACATGGCAGTCTGTTTCTGTAAGGGTTACAACATTGGAAACCCTATGTTTGCAAGTTCTAATAGTTCTAACAGGTCTATTCTGTCCTATGGGATAGCAACAAGATGGAATCAACTCCACGCAATGGGTTTGGTTTGGTTTGGCACCTTATTAAAGGCCAGTGCCTTGCCATAACACAGTTTAACACAGGCCAACACTACCTTTTAATAAGCAAAAAGCCAACATAAACCTCTCTAGCCCCAAAAGCAGGTGCTCCGCTCCCAAAGTCAAATACACCGTACCTTGCAAAAGGCTGTTCATTTCAGGCTGCCCATAAACCAGCTAAGAGCAGGCTAAACTCAGCAACTGCAGAAAGTTTGCAGAGACTCCCGCCTCCCTGGGGCTGTGCCTTTGATCTGCCAGGGCAGCAGCCACAGAGCCTCCGGGCGGGGCAGGAGGACCCGTGAGGAGCACTGACTGCCGCTGTGCACAGTGCAGAGTGCTCAGGTCAGCCTGACACCATGGCTCACAGCCCTTGCCCAGGGGAGGAGCACAGCCACGCCTGCCAGGAAAAAGGTTTCAAAGCTAGTGTCTGCGCCTGGGCTGCAACAACAACAACAACAGAAAAAAAACAGCACAATAATTATTTCACAGTAGACCTTCCAAGTTGAGTTCTATCTGCCCAGGGCTCCTGCTGGGTCAGATGGCAAACACCGCAATTTTACATCTTCTTAGCACTGAAGTGTTTTGCTAGGTCAGAGTGCTCTCCATGCAGGTACATACCAATCTGTCAGGCTAACCACTAGCAGTTAAAACTGATTCTTTTTTTTTTTTTTTAAACAACATGAAAGTTCTTGTACTTGGTGTGGAACCACGTACACTTCTGCAGAGAACAAAGGGTCATGAGAAGATAAGTGGCTTGGCAATAAGAAATGGTCAGCTGGGCAGCTGATCTGCCTGCTAAGGAACCAGAAAGCAAGGAGGTCAAAGTAAAACCTTCAAGGTTGACCTAAATAAGCACATGTCTCTCAAAATAACCACCTCCTTGAATACCAAGAAATATACCCTAACTAAAAAATCCCTCGAGCATCACAGGTTGCACATTCTGAAGATTCTCTAATTCAAATTACTTATATCACTGTAGAAACCTTCAAGAAAATACCATCTGTTGTTCAGCCCTTTCTATGTATTCCTATTGCAACTGAGTCTTTCAAATCAATCCTCCAGTTTTCTTGATCAAATCGTAACTGAGAAGGAAAAGAAGAAGACAAAAGAAAAGAGAGGATATAATGGGGAGCACACTCCATTTGCACTGAATACCTTTAAGTTTAATTTTTATCTTTGGGCTAGGGTCTTTTATTTACCTTCAAAGGTGACTTGGTTTGAAAACACACAGTGCTGATGGTTGAACATGATGACCCTGATTAATGTCACTGAACTGTACACGTAAAAATGTTGACATGGCAAATGTCCCCTTATGTATATATTTACCACAATAAAAACTTAAAAGTAAGTAAATAAATAATAGTTGGACTTGGACACAGGGGCTTGAATGTCATCTACTTTTTGTGACAAAAGCCAAAGAGCTGGATTATACTTGTCGGTACCCCAACAGCAAGAGAATACCCAGCAGTTTCTGGGGCCAGTGCTCAAAAGCACCAGGTGCTACAGAGTAGAAGGAAGAGCCCACATCCTAGGCTTATTCCTGCCCCCTCTGAGCAGCGTCTCCTAGAAAGCACCAGTGGAAACCCATTTGTCCTCACACCTAGACAAGCAATGGCAGGTATTCCCCAGTGGTTCTCGCCGAGTGAGAACACCCAGAACACAAAGAACTGGGGGGTCATGAACCAAACCCTGGTGCCATCACCTCACTTGCATGAGAATAAAAGTCAGGCCAGAAGAGGAACGAGGAGGACAGAAGGGAAGACTCCTAAGCATCAAGTGCCCAGTCGTTTTAATACAGGAGAGGGATTTGTTTATCAGAGCATGGAGAAAACTGGAGCAATAGGTATGTCTCACAGTAAAAGAAAGATTAAAGCAGTCTGAAATATCCACCTGCCACTAAAATTATGTTTATGAAGCTTTTTAAAATGATGTGCATTTTTGCTTTGTCATTCAACAAGAAAAAGACTTTAAATTGTCACGTAAATATAGCTAGATAGATATGTTTATGTATCTACCAATCTAGTTGTTGTTGTTGGGTGCTGTCAAGTCAATTCCAACTAATAGTGATCCCACGTGACAGAGTGGAACTGTCTCATAAGGTTTTCCTGCTATAATCTTTATGAAAGCAAATGACCAGGTCTTTTTCCCGCAGAGTTACTGGATGTGTTTTAACTGCCAACCTTTTAGTTAGCAGCCGAGCACTTAACTGTTGGGCCACCAGGGGTCCCTTACCTAACTATCTACCTATCTACCTACCCACCTACTTATCTATTTATCTATCTCTCTATTGAGAGGCAGAGAGATCACAAGCACACACAGCAGAGTGCTTAATACCCTGGGTCTAGACTACTCTAATTTGAATCCTGGCTGCACTACTTACTGGTTGTTAGACCTTGAGCAAGTTATTTAACTTTTATTTGCCTTGATTTTCCCAATCTGAAAAGTGGGATAAAACTACCTGTTCTTAGAGCTGTTGTATAGAGTCAATGAATTAATATACATACAGTGTTCAGAATAGTGCCTGACACGTATATAATATTTACTATATACTATGAAATAAAAGGGAGCTCTTGTAGCGTAGTGCCTAAGGCACTTGACTGCTAACCAGAAGGCTGGTGGTTCAAATCCACCAGCCACTCCTCGGAAGGAAGATGGGGCAATCTACTT
>NW_006921612.1:3029954-3036444 GCF_000298275.1 Orycteropus afer afer
TTGAACCACCAGCCGTCTGGTTAGCAGGCAAGTGTCTTAGCCACTATGCTACCAGAGCTGCCTCTAAATGATAGGATTTGAGATTTCTTTAATGCTTCTTTAATCTCTTGAATTTATCTATAATTTAATAAGTTTTTTTCACATTGTGGCCATTATAATGAGGAGATAATTAGCAAAGAACAATTATTTAAGTCTGAGTTATAATGGCTTTGAACTGGCTATGCTTTTCTGTTACTGTCAAAATAGGCTTTGGGTGTGAAAATAACATTGCCTAATGGGGACACATCTCACCAAAACGCCAACAATGCATGGGTGTTTTTGTTGTGAGTCTTCCTTCTAAATATAAATATGCAATTTGATGCTCAATACCAACATATTTCCTTCCCATAAATCACTTTCTCCTATTACATATCAAATGCTCTGTTCTCCCTCTGACCAAGTCCCTTCCCTATTACATAATGACAACCATAGACAATGTTCACCATACCAGAAGCTAACAATAGCATCTGAGACTATAATGTGTTGGATTTGTCCCCTTCTTCTTTTCAACCATACAGGCTAAAGCAGAAGAGTCTCTACCTATTTAACAAAATGTCTTGGAGATTACAGTAACCCAAACACACAGCTTGCGAGTGGATTCCGACGCATAGCGACCATATAGGACAGAGCAGATGGTCCACAGGGTTTTCAAGGTTGTACTCTGCATGGAAGCAAACTGGCACACTTTTCTCCCATGAAGTAGCTGGTGGGTTAGAACAGTTGACCTTCCCATTAGCAGCTGAGCATTTAACTACTGCACTACCTGGATTCCTTTGAGATCATGATAACCACCATTAACAGAGAAACGTGCCTTGTCTTCTATAAAATGTTTCTCTGAGAGTTTTTCAGATCACTTTAGGAGACAGCTTCACCTGTACAAACTTTGAGGAGTCAGTATACCACTGCTGCCTCATGCTGACTGCTCAAGTTTTCCACACATGCTGCATCTTATTACACCTTCATTCTTGGTATATGCTGTGTGTTCCCTCAGCCTGGAAAGCACTTACCCCTCATTCATGACTGGAACTCTTACTCAAACACCTCTGCTGTGTGGTGGTCCTGACCTCCCCAAACAGGACGGAGCACATCTTTCTTTGTATTCCTACTATTCCTTGTGTAGCTCCTATACTTGTATTATTCTCCCAGAACCATCATTCTAGGTGTACTCATCTGTCTCCTACTACACTGGGATCTCCATGGGGGAAGAAAACGTGTGTATACATCCAACACCAACCACGTTGTTGCCGTTAGATGCCACAGAGTCAGTTCCGACTCACAGCAACCCTATGTACAATAAATGAAATGCTGTCCAGCACTGTGCCCATCTCACAGTCGTTGCCCAACATATAAAGTCATCCCTTAGTGCCTAAGACATCTGACTGCTAACCAGAAGGCTGGCAGTTCAAACCCACCAGCCATTCCTTGAAAGGAAGACTGAGCAATCTACTTCCATAGAGATACCACCTCAGAAACCCAAGAAGGGGTTGCTGTAAGTCAGATCTGACTCAAGGGCAGTGAGTTTGGGTTTTTTTGTTTTGTTTTGTTTTGTTTTCTCAGCATTTGTAAGGACTGGTTTCAGAAACCCCTGCAGATACCAAAAGGATGTTCAAACCCTTATATAAAATGGCATTCTGATTCTTACTCATAGCCATCCCCTTTGGGTTAAAAGATGGTAAATCTTTACAGAAGTAGATTGCCCAGTCTCCCTTCCACAGAGTGGCTGATGGGTTTGAACCTCCAACCTTCTGGTTAGCAGTCAAATGTCTTAGGCACTACGCCACCACAGCTCCTTATAAAATGGCATAGTACTTGTAATACAGCCTACACACATCCTCCCATATAATTTAAATTATTTTTAGATTATTTACACTAACTAATACAATGTAAATGCTACATAAGTAGCACTTTAAGCTCCCTCTTAGCCTTTGAGGGATTGCTCTGACCACTTAATTGCTTCTTCCCTTCACCCCCAAATATTCTTGATTCCCAGTTGAATCCACAGATTTAGAACCTGTGGATACAGAGGGCCAACTGTATAAGGTATTTAATAACAGTTTACTTTTAAGGTAACTTTTCATTTTGTATAAGAGTGAATATAAAAAGCAAAGAGCTCAAGGCAACAAGGGGAAAGATCATATACATTTCAGACATTCATATCCAGGCAAAATCTTAAAAGCCTACAGATTTAGGTGGCATAGTTGGGAAGATAGAACAAATAATGTAGGTGAGCTAAGGAAGCCTTACTGTATGCTTGTGAAAACCTAGTTAAAAGTTTTCTACAACACCCCTACATACTTCAATCACTGACCCCTAGAATATCAGAGCTAGAAGTAGTCAAAGAACTCACTTGCCTTATTTTAATCAACAAATATTTATTAAGTACCATATTATGTGTTAGGCACTGGAAGCTCAGAGAAGAATTACAGGAAAAGTATTTTCTCCATAAAATACGGGAAAATTCACTCTATGGAAGAAACTGACAACCAGATATTTAAATTATAGTTTGAAAAATGGCCTTCTAAATCAACATGGGGGAGCTGTGGCATAATGCTTAAGGCATCTGACTGCTAACCAGAAGGCTGGCGGTTCAAACCCACCAGCCACTCCTCGGAAGGAAGGTTGGGCAATCTACGTCCGTAGTGATACTGCCTCAGACACCCAAGGAGGGGTCACTATGAGTCGGATCCGACTCGATGGTAGTGCATTTGGTTTTTTGTTTAATTCAACATGGTACCTGACCCAACACATTTATTTCTTCCCCGCCACTCAAAAAAGATCACCTTGTTGTTAGGTGCTGTCAAGCCACTTCCAACTCATAGTTACCCTATCTACACTCGGTCCTGGGCCATCTTCAGAATCACTGCTATTTTTGAGCCTATTCTTGCAGCCATTGTGCCAATCCATCTTGTTAAGGGTCTTCCTCTTTTCACTGACCCTTTGCTTTACCAAATATGATGTCCTTCTCCAAGGACTGGTCCCTCTTGATAACAAGTCCAAAGTATGTGAGATGAAGGCTTGCCATTCTAACTTCTAAGGAGTTTTCTGGCTGTACTGCTCCCAAGACAGATTTGTTTGTTCTTCTGGCAATCCATATTCAATAATTTTTAGCCAACACCATAATTCAAATGCATCAATTCTTCTTTAGTCTTCCTTATTCATTGTCCAGCTTTCCCATGAATATGATGTGACTGAAAATATCATGCCTTGGATCAGTGCACCTTAGCCATAAAAGTGACACCTTTGCTCGTTAATACTTTAAAGAAGTCTTTTGCAGCAGATTTGCCCAATGGAATACATCTTTTGATATCCTGACTGCTATACCCATGGGTGAAGAGCTCTGGTAGCATAGTGCCTAAGGCACTTGACTGCTAACCAGAAGGCTGGCGGTTCAAACCTACCAGCCACTCCTCAGAAGGAAGGTTGGGCAATACTACTTCTGTAGTGATACTGCCTCGGAAACCCAAGGAGGGGTCGCTATGAGTCGGGGCCAACTCGACGGCATACAACAACAACAACAACATAGCCATGGGTGGTGATTGTGGATTCAAGCAAAATGAAATCTATGACAACTTCAACCTTTCTCTGTTTATCATGATGCTGCTTATTGGTCCAGTTTTGAGGATTTTTGTTTTCTTTATGTTGAGGTGTAATCCATACTGATGACTATAGTCTTTGATCTTCATCAGTAAGTGTTTCGAGTCTTCTTTGCTTTCAGGAAGCAAGGTTGTGTCATCTGCATAACACAGGTTGTTATTCAGTCTTCCTCCCATCCTGTTGCTGTGTTCTTCTTCTATAGTCCAGCTTCTCAGATTATTTGCTCAGCATATAGACTGAGTACGATGGAAGGATACAACCCTGACACACTCCTTTTCTGATTTTAAACCATGCAGTAACCCCCCTTGTTCTGTTTGAACAATTGCTTCTTGGTCTATGTACAGGTTCAGCATGAGCACCATTAAGTGTTCTGGAATTCCCATTCTTCAAAATGTAATCCATAATTTGCTATGATCTATACAGTCAAATGTCTTTGCATAGTCAATATAACACAGGTAAACATCTTTCTGGTATTCACTGCTTTTGGCCAAGATCCACCTGATATCAGCAATAATATCCTTAGGTTCATGTCCTCTTCTGAACCCACGCTGAATTTCTGGCAGTTCCCTGTCAAAATAATGCTCCAACTCTTTTTGAATTATCCTTAGCAGAATTTTACTTGCATATGATATTAATGTTATCATTTGATAATTATTGCATTCCGTTGGTTCTCCTTTCTTTGGAATGGGCACAAATATGGATCTCTTCCAGCTGGCTGGCCCAGTAGCTGTCCTCCAAATTTCTTACCATAGACAAGTGAGCACTTCCAGTATTACATCTGTGTGCTGAAACATCTCAGTTGGTATTCCGATAGTTCCTGGACTCTTGTTTTTTTAGTCTTCAGCACAGCTTGGACTTCTTCCAGTTGGTTCATGATCGCATGCTACTTCCTGATATGGTTAAACACTGACCAATTCTTTTTGGTACAGTGACTCTGGGCATTCCTTCCATCTTCTTTTGATGTGTCCTGCGTCATTCAATATTTTACCACAGATTCCTTCAATATTGGAACTCAAGGCTTGAATTTTTCTTCAGTTCTTTCAGCTTTAGAAATGCCAAGTGTGGTCTTCCCTTTTGGATTTCTAATTCCAGGCCTTTGGCCATTTCATTATAATACTTCATCTTCTCGAGCTGCCCTTTGAAATCTTATGTTCACCTCTTTTACATTATAATTTCTTCCACTCATTTTAGCCACTCTTTGTTCAAGAGCAACTTTCAGAGTCTCTTTTGACATGCATTTTGGTCTTTTCTTTGTTCATTGTCTTTTTAAGGACCTTTTGTTTTCTTCATGTATGATATCCTTGATGTCATCCCACAATTCATCTTGTGCTTAGTCATTAGTAGCCACTGTGTCAAATCTATCCTTGAGATGGTCTCTAAACTCAGGTGACACAAATCAATCAAGATTGTGCATTAACTGTCATGGTCCTGTTTTAATTTCCTTCAGCTTCAACTTGAATTTGCATATAAGCAATTGATGGTATGCTCCACAATAGGCTCCTGGCCTTGTTCTGACTGATGGCATTGAGCTTCTCCATCATGTCTTTCCACAGATGTAGTCAATTTGATTCATATAGTCACCACTCATGTTTTTTTAAAAAAAGGTATTTCCAATGACTTGCAAAGTTCTATCACATGATCTCCCACATCATTTCTATCACCAAGATCATGTTTTCCAACTACTCGCCTTTTTTTTTTTTACTTTTGCATTCCAACCACCAGTAATTATCAGTGCATCTTGCATGCATGTTTCATCAATTACAGATCAATTACAGAATTCAGAAATTGATGAAAAGTTTCAGTTTCTTCATTTTTAGTTTCAGTAGCTGGTACATAAATTTCAATAATAATTTTATTAACTGGTCTTCTATGTAAGTGTATGATTATTACTGACAGTACTGACAGTGTTGTACTTCATGATGGACCTTGAAATGTTCTTTTTGACAATGAATGCGATGCCATTCCTCTTCAATCTGTCATTCCCAGCACAGCTATTCCCAGACCATATGACCGACCGATTCAAAACGGCCAATACCAGGAGAAGAATAGTTCATTTCTGCTCACTAATGCTTAGGATAGGAGCTCTGGTAGCATAGTGGCTAAGACACTTACCTGCTAACCAGACGGCTGGTGGTTCAAACCCACCAGCCACTCCTCGGAAGGAAGGTTGGGCAATCCTACTTCCATAGTGATACTGCCTCGGAAACCCAAGGAGGGGTCGCTATGAGTCGGGGCCGACTCAACGCACATAACAACAACAACAACAACAATGCTTAGGATATTGATTTTCAAGTGTTCCATTTCATTTTGGACAACTTCCAATTTTCCCTAATTCATATTTTGTACATTCCATGTCCTGATAACTAATGGATGTTTGCAGCTGTTTCTTCTCATTTTGAGTCAAACTACATCAGCAAATGAAGGTCCCAAATGCTTTACTCCATCCAGATCATGAAGGTTGACTGTACTTCGAGGAGGCACCTCTTCTCCAGTTGTATTCTGAGTGCCTTCCAACCTGGCACTCTATCAGACAGTGTTCTGTTCCTATCCATAAGGTTTTCACTGGCCAATATTTTCCAGAAGTAGATTGCTAGGTACTTTTTTATAGTGTGTCTTAGTCTACAAACTCCATTGAAATCTGTCCAGCATGAGTGACTCTGCTGGTATTTGAGATATCAGTGGCATAGCTTCCAACATCACAGCAACACATCAGGCATCACAGTATGACAAACTGACAGACAGGTGGTGGAGATCATCTTTAAAAAGATAGTAAAGTTTAAAAATGTAGCCTTGATCATGCAATGGTTAAGCACTTAGCTGCTAATCAAAAGATCAAAGCAATGGCTCAAACCCACCC
>NW_006921612.1:3037524-3041406 GCF_000298275.1 Orycteropus afer afer
CTCCAATCCTGATACCACGTTTTTCTTCATATAGTCCAGCTTCTCGGATTATTTGCTCAGCATATAGATTGAATAAGTGTGGAGAAAGAATACAACCCTGGAAAGAATACAAATCTCATTATCCATGCCTATTTGGGGTGGTGTGGTAGTTAAGGTCAGGTATCAACTTGGCTGGGCAGCTGGGAGTAGTCATTCCCTAAAATGACTGGCAATAGACTCTGTGATGGGATCTAGGTTAATTCTGTTGGGGCAACGCAGGTGGAATGTATCTTGAGTCCTGCCTTGCTGAAGGGTATAATTCAAATCACTACCCTTGTGGGGGGTATACCTATGAATCTCCTGGGAAGATTCGCTCTCCTCTTGCTCCGGCTTTATGTCTTGGATCATCCTCATCTCACCCCTGGATTTGGGACAGCAGCTGTCATCTGATCTGCTGATCGAGGTTCATCAAACCCCGAGAATTGGGAGGATCCGCCAGACCTACTCACGGACCCGGGACTCGCCAGCCTGCCAGCCTCCACCACTACTACATGAGACGAACCCTTGGGTATCTGTGAGTTCTGTGAGGTGCTACAGCGAAATACAGAACCCTAAGACTGGGGAAATTACTGGGAGGAGGAGGAGGAGTAATGTCTGAAATGATGGAGTGGCATGGTAGTTTGGACATTTGGGACATCTTTGACCTCCGCCTCATGGGGACCGGCCTCGTGCTGATCTTTCTAAGAGAAATTGTTCAAGCAGGCCCTTAAGTCACAATGATGAAGAAAATGAAAGGAGACCATTAACTAATGAGAGGCTTAAGTTTAACAAACTTCCAGAAAACAGAGCAGAGAAAGAACTTGTGATTGATGCTGTGATCCTGGGAAAAGGCCTGCCATTAGTGCTTATCCAGAAGTTAACTGGCTCTACAGAAATACAGAGACTGAGGACTTACATACATCAGGTATATAGTAAGTGGAATAAGAAACAGCACAGAGGGGGGATTTCATTGAAATACCACTGTGGTGTAGTAAATTACCTGGTATATGGCTTTTCTAGCCATAAGTCTTTGGAAACTCCGTGGTGGAATTTGCTGTGAGCAAGTGAAGAGCTCCTGATTATTAAAGTTATCCACCTGGGGTATTTCTGTTGAAAGTGGCACAAAGCAATGTTCTGGGAAGTTCACTATCTCTCAGGTGTTTAGAATTCTGATGTTATGATTGGCTAGTTTGGCCACTCTGCCAGGCTCAAAAGGAGGCCTCCTGGAGGCAGAAATCTCTCTGACTGCTGGCTGAGAAGGACACACTGCTGAGAGAAAAGCACTCCTGAGAGAAACATGCTCCTGAGAGAAACATGCTCCTGAGAGAAACGCACTCCTGAGAGACATGCGCTGCTGGGAAAGAGACACGCATTGCTGAGAGAGACACCGAGAGACATGCACTGCTGGGAGAGAGACTGTGAGAGACTGTTGGCTGAGAGATGGCAGGCTGAGAGAGACTGAGCATTGTTCCTGAACTTGAATTGCTGCCTGGTGCTTCCCAGTAAACTCCATAATCTGTGAGTTCTGTGTGGCCACTGCAGCAAATTATCGAACCCAGTGGAAAGGTGTGGATACTGCAGGAGGAACGGTTGGTGTCAGAGTTGATTAACGGGCTGGAGGGAGGCAGCATGTCTGGCCTGGCAGGAATAGGCCTTAGGCTATTGATGGTGATTCTGTCCTCCTCTTGTGGGGTTAGAGGAGGTCAGGAGATGTGGCCTCCTTGCTCCTTTGGCAACTGCATACAGAGTACTTGGCTCCTCTTCCTCCCACCCTATGGTCACAGGCAGAATGCTCTGCAGCCAACCAGCCCTGGTGGTGTAGTGCCTGAGGCATTTGACTGCTAACCAGAGGGCTGGTGGTTCAAACCCACCAGCCACTCCTCAGAAGGATGACTGGGTCTCGGAAACCCGAGGAGGGCTCACTATGAGTCAGATCTGACTCAACGGCAGTGAGTTTGGCTTGGTTTGGTAAGCACCCACTTTGGGGCATAAAACACGGAGGAGGGAGAAGTTTTTCTTGACAGAAACTAATTAGCTGAGGAGAACTAAGGCAGCTGATACATGCTCAGCCTGGCATTCAGAGGCCTCCAGAATACTAGCTGATTCTGTTTTGAGCACCAAAAAGCAACACCTGCTAGTCAAAAAGCTCCGTCTATGGACACAAAGCCCCCAATTAACTTTCTCAGACTCATTAAGCACAAATGAGAATCCTAGGTTCACCCTGTACCTGAAGGACTGAAACATGAAAAACCATCCAGAGAAAGAACAGAAAATACCAAAGCAATCAAAGAAACATCAGGAATACGTAAAGAACTTAAAATAAATAAATAAAAACTTTAATTACTACCCTCAAAGAGAATGGGACCATGCTTTCAGTTTCCCACCCAGCCCATTCACTGAGGAACTCTCAAAAACCATAGAGGAGCCTTTAGAAATCACCCAGGACATCCTCTGTTTCATAGTAGAGGCCAAAAGGAAAGGGCTGTGGTTATGAAAGCCATATATTTAGATATGGTATATCATTAACAGTTTTAGATGGTCAGTTACCTAATATCTTCATAGGCAGTCAGTTCTGCTGTAACATTGGTTTTAAACCACAAATTTGTCCCACTGGATTGATATATTAGGGAACAATTTGAGAACACTACACATTTTGCCTGTGCTTATGCGTGATTTCCTCTGACAGAAACACTAAGGTGAATGCAAAAAATCTGTGCCAAGCTGAACTGAGTTACAAATACACAAAGAAATACACAAAGCATGCACAAGCACACAACTAAACCATCTACCAGCTACCTCAGTTTACTGCCACGGGTGTTATGAGCCACACCTGTCCACATCTGCTGTCACAATTTCCCTTCCAATTCCAGATCACCATCCTTC
This sequence comes from Orycteropus afer afer, assembly GCF_000298275.1. Lineage (NCBI taxonomy): Eukaryota > Metazoa > Chordata > Mammalia > Tubulidentata > Orycteropodidae > Orycteropus > Orycteropus afer. Next base: position 3,040,426 of record NW_006921612.1, read on the forward strand.
TACCACTTCACAATAACTCACTCACAAGCTGCAAGCCTCTGCACCACATGCAAACTTCATTTCATCTGCCTTTGCACTGCAAGGTAAAATCCCATATATATTTCAGTATATAACTCTTAACTGTTTAACATGTGTAAAATTGTGCTGCCTTTTTTATCATCAGGTTTTTACTGTTTTCTTAATGTGTCACTGATTAAGTTTTTAAGTGTTGTGTCATTAATTGACATTTTCCCAGAAGTCTTTTTTTCCTATCAGTCTTGTGGTTAATTTTTAGGAACATATATTATATGACAGCTGAACTGACTGTATGTCTGTATTTCTGCATGCAAACTTCATTTTCAGGAGTTTCACTAATACCTGGAATAAACAAAGAGCATGGGGTACTGATTCTGGCTCTCCCTGCCCTAACTGAGCTGGAATCTCTTCCTGGAATAGGGCCAACTGTTGGGTTTTGCTGCTACAAAAGAAATCTGTATATCACCTGGGTGTGTTTGTTTCTTCTATCAAATATAAAATTAAAAATTCAAGCATAAATAATGAAATATCCATTCCTGGCTTTTGTTTACTTGAAAGTAGCAGAGTATCAGGGAAGCTGTGGGACTAGGTTCCAACCTCACTTCCCCAACCCCACTCCAATGCCCACACACCCTCTCATCCACCCCAACCCCATCAGTTAGCTGTGTGACCTTGGGCAGGCTACCTAACTCCCTCCAAGCTCCAGTTTCCCCAGCCATAAATGAAGATAACAATGCTTACTTCACAAGGGTTTTATGAGGATTAAATAAGATAATGTAGGTAAAGTAATACAGTGGTTATCACTTAGTGTGTTTTCCATTCATCTTTTCTGTAGACTATTCAGGCTGATCTCTTTGCTGACAGACAAGTGATGGTGGTTGTTTTTGTTGTTATGTGCCCTCGCGTCAAACCCAACTCATAGTGACCCCTCCTTGGGTTTCCGAGGCAGTATCACTACGGAAGTAG
>NW_006921612.1:3041776-3049271 GCF_000298275.1 Orycteropus afer afer
CTTCCTTCTGAGGAGTGGCTGGTGGGTTTGAACCTCCAGCCTTCTGGTTAGCAGTCAAATGCCTTAGGCACTACACCACCAGAGCTCCCTCACATTGCTTAGTCTCCCCTTTTGCTTTTCCCTTCCATTAGCTTGGAGTTGTCATTTGTTCATTCAACAAACATTTGCTGAGTGCCTGGTATACAGTAGGCATACGAGTGACAACTTCCAGACAGCCTCAGTTTTCTTAGCCAAGTGAGGATTATGATCCCAATATCATAATTTCTTGTAAGGCTTAAATGATATAAGAATGGTAAAGTACCTTTTACAATGCCTGGCACACAGCAGGTGCTCAACAAGGGGTAGCTTTTAAAAATCAGTATCTTTAAATGAATAAGACAGTCCCTGCCATAGAGACCTTACAGCCTGATACCATGAAGTCTCCACTGCCACTGTGCTAGTGCACAGAACACACAAATTTCTGGGACAATCTGCAAACATCTCCCCTCCCACAGACCCAAACATGCATGAGCAAATGTTTCATTGGCTCCAAAACGCTTATGACTGAGAAGGCACCAAGCTGACTTTTGTATGATTCATCATTGTCTGCTGCAGTAATTAGAAGCATTTTGGTTGGTTCTGGGTCAGAATGACCCAGTTACTGCACTTCTTTTTTCACTGCTAAAGTTTGTGGTGAGCGGTAAAACAAAAACTAAAGGCTCAACAAAAGATAACTAGTTTGTGGTTTTTGCTCAAAGTAAGGATGTTATCAGTTCTGCCCTTCAGAAGCAGTTCCTGATCAAAGAAGCTATTTAACTTGCCTTTTTTTTTTTTTTTTTTAAGAACTGGACACAAGTATAATTTTCATGGATGCCTACCCCCTCCTAGAATGGACCACCTATAAACCTGTCTTACCCATCTTTGTTTCCCCAGCACCTGGCACAAACTAAGTACCATGAGAGTGTACTGATCAAGTGCTCTCACAGACAAGTTAATTTTCAACAAGTAAGAGAAAAAGAATTAATAACCCAAAATATCTTATCTTTGCTAAACTCTCAGGAATAAATTAATGATTCCCACTTCATTCTTGCTCATGTTGACTCACTAGTAAGAATAGTTTCTATACATTTGACATGATATATATAAGTGACAAAAAGCATGAAATAATAATAGCAGAGAAGGTATACGCAAGGATAGAAAGTTAAATCACTCATATCCTCAGCATCTGATATTTTGTAATTTTGTTAATACATAGAAAAAGACTAGACCGGAAGAAACTACACTTACGTGTTATAGTGGATGTTTTGAGAAAGAGAATTATGGAGAAAGTTGGGTTTTTTCCTAATTTTCTATATTGTCTAAGGTTTTTACAATTACATGCAAGTTTTATCTTTTTTTTTTTTTTTAAGAAAATGTATAATAGGGAAATCCCATCAACCTTCATTTCCAAAAGTAAATTGCTAGTAGAGTACTCCATTCCTAGGCAGTGTGGCACAGAACAGAGGAAAAGACCAGGTTCCGGAGACAGACTTGGTGGATTCTTTCATTCTTTCCAGTTGGGAAGTCACTTAAACCCACTGCCATTGACTTGACTCATGGTGACCCTATAGAACAGTGTAGAACTGCCCCAATAGTTTCCAAGGCTATAATCTTTACAGAGGCAAACTATCACGTCATTAGCCTGCAGAATAGGTTTGAACCACCAGTCTTTCATTTAGCAACGTTTAACCATTGTGCCACCCACGCTCCTCTGAAAGTCACTTAACCTCTGTAAAATTAGTAGTTTGAGCTACATAATTTCTTAGCTGTCTACAGATCTAACTCAACATCTACTTAAATATTTCAAGTGATAACACTCCCAGAGCAAACTGGGGGTCTTACTGGAGGCAAGGCCTGAATGAAAAGCAAATCTCTCCAGGGGCTGGGCCAATACTGTCTGAGTTGTCCTCCAGTCAGAGCCTGAGTCTCTGTCCTAAATCTGGGAGGCAGCTAGGGGCATCTGCCCACCTCCTTAACATCAGCTGAGCTAACGATATAACTCTCTCTCCCTGGAACTAGAGTGACTCCAGAGGCCTACAGTTATGGAATGGGACGGATGAAGTTGTTCACAGCTTCTCTGACCCAAGAGGCAGCTGGGATTGTCTCCCCATCCACAACCAAAAAACATCCCATTCCCGTCCTTCTAGCCCAAGCTCAGGTCCTGTTTCCTCCAGGAATCTTCCCCACATTGAGCCAACTCTCACTTTCTTGTTTTAAATTCTTTTTATTAAGTTTGAGTAGATACAAAAGAATATTTGTAAAATGTAGATTATAAAGACAGTGAACACCTATGTACTCACTCTCATTTTGAGAACATCAATATCCTAGAGGTTCCCCTGTGTTCCTTCCCCATCTTTCCCTACACTCTCAGAGATAACTACTATCCTGAATTTTATGCTTATTATTCTCTTGCCCTTTTAAATAATTTTAACATAACTTTAAATTTACATTTAATCTAATTTCAACCTAAAAGTTACCCTAGATTTATTTATTTATTTATAGGTTTGACAAAGATCATCTTTAATGTGCATACAAAATCATCTGGGAATCTAGTTAAAATGCAGATTCTGTTTTCCTCTATTTGGGTGAGGGCCTGAAATTTCAGCACTATCACCAAGCTACTTTAACTTAATTCTAACCTAATTTTTAACTTAAGAAACATTCTACTCAGTTTTACTTTTTTTAACTTTATATAAATAGAATAACTCTGTGTGATTTTTCTGTGACTTTTTATTGTGCAATACAATGTTCCTGATACTCATTCATTATGTTGCCTATCAGGCAATCTACTGTCGTAGAGATACCGCCTCGGAAACCCAAGGAGGGGTTGCTATGAGTCGAATCAACTCGACAGCAGTGAGTTTGGATTTTTTGTACCTGTGATTCACTCATTTTCAATGCTGTATAGTATTTTACTGTATGATTATACTTCAATTTATGTTTGCAATCCAGAGTTGATGGGACAAAGTAGAACTGCCCCATAGTTTACGTTTTTATTTAAGTTACTTGTATTTTTATTGTTGCTGTTACAAATAACAGTACTATATGTTTCCTGTTCTATACACAGGTCTCAAGGGGTACCACACACATTGTTGGTTACACAAATGGCATCTCTTAGAGCAAATTGGTTGTACCAATTTTCACTCCTTTCATCAGTGAATAAGTGTTCTGGTTGTTTCACTTTTGTTCTGGTTGTCCTTACCTACCCTTGAGATTTAAATTTTTACCAATCTGGTGGATATGAAATGTTATCTCATTGTGGTTTTAAGTTGCATTTCCCTCTTTACTAGTGAAATTCAGCCTCTCTTCATATGTTTATTAATCATTCAGTTTCTCTCTTAACTCTTTAAATTCCTAACCAACCCCATCAGTTTATCTTACGAAATCAAAAAGAAACTTCTATAGGTGTTATCTCATTTTTACTTCATAGTTTCAGTCCTTACTCTGTAAGATATTTCTTTTCACTGCTTAATCAAGTTGGATCCGACTCATATCAACCCCTGCTTGGGTTTCTGAGGCAGTATCTCTACGGAAGTAGATTGTCCAGTCTGCCTTCCGAGGAGTGGCTGGTGGGTTTGAACCGCCAACCTTCTGGTTAGCAGTAAAATGCCTTAGGCACTATGCTACCAGAGTTCCTACAAGTATTATCTCATTTTTACTTCATAGTTTTAGTCTTTACTCTGTAATATATTCTATTTCTTTTTACTGTGTTATAGTTACTTTCCATGATGGGTGTGAGGGATATTCCTCTATCTTCATAGTTTTAATACAAGATTTTTGTTTTTTTTTTAAGTATTCAATTGTGTTGAAAGTTTACCGGGCAAATTAGTTTCCCATTCAGCAATTTATGCACATTTTGTTTTATGACATTAGTTGCAATAATCCCTTCAATGTAACAGCACTCCTCCCTCTTCCTCCCTATGTTCCCCTTTCCATAGCCTATCTTTTATGCCCCCTCCTGCCTTTGACCCTTGTTTTGAGGCAGGTTTAATACAGATTTGTCAATTATATTATTTAAAATATTTTTAGAATTTCTTCCCATGATTTTCAAATGAAGTTCCCTAGGTGGTGCAAACGATTTGCGCTGGACTAAGAACCTAGAGGTTGGCAGTTCAAACCCACCTAACAGCAACACAGAAGCAGAGCCTAGCGATCTGCTTCTGTAAAGAGTACAGCCAAGAAAGCCCTACAGAGCAGCTCTACTCCACAACACACAAAGTTGCCATGAATCCACTCCAAGGCAACGAGCTTGTTTTTATTTTTGTTTTACATTGTCAAATGAGGAAGATCCTAGTAAATTGGAACTTGCAAATTCATTATGCATGTGAATTTGGTATCTTTTCAAGGATGGAAAATTTGGTGTCTTTTCAAGGTGTCTAAGTTCTATTCTTACATCACGTTACATATTCTTATGCGTGAAAAATATGTAAACTCAAAAAACCAAACTCACTGCCATGGAGTTGATTCTGACTCATAGCCACTCCCATTGGGTTTTCAAGGCTGTAAATCTTTACAGAAGCAGACAGTCTCATCTTTCTTCCATGGAGCAACTGGTGGATTCAAACCTCTGACCTTTTGGTTAACAGCCAAACGCCTTAACCACTATACCACCAGAGCTCCTTAAACTAGGAGAAAATAAAAATAGTAAGTCTTCTGCTTCTTTGAAGGTACACTTCAATATAATTCTGCAGAGTTAGTGGCCAAGATCACATTTTAGTAACATCAAAAATTGTGAAAGCCAGCTGGAAAAACAAACTTAATTATTGAATTACTTCCAATCTGGGGGGGAAAAAAGTTGTCTAGTGATTCTTCTAGAACAAAATTCTATAGCCAGCAAAGAAAAAAAGTGAAATTTGACAAGCATATATCATTTCATAAGTGTATTATTGGTGTTAAGGAATTTTTTCCCAGAAAATATAGACTTGAGACCACTTAATGCTTACAGACAGAGGGTAGCTTAGCAAAGCGCTTTATAAAATATTCTATATAGCTAGAAGTTTACATCTAGAGGAGACTAAAAAATATCACCCAGTCCAATACTCTGCTTCATAGAAAAATGTTATATCATTTTATACACAAGGAATACAATATGTAATCCAAATATTATTACACTGCTTTCAACTACAGTATTTCCTCTTTATAAATTCTTGCTTTATATGGATAGATTTGAAAGAAATTTCTGCCACTAATTAACTTTGTTGTAAATGTGAACTGGGAGTAGATGTGAAGTGATGCAAAAGTCTCCATTCTTGAAAAGTCATCATCTTTCCATTCTATCAGAGCAGTCACCTGGACTTATGTGATCTGTCCCTCGGATGCTGCAGCAAACACATGAACTGAGGATCTGTAACATGTGAACAGCTGGGAGCAGGGGTGTCCAACCTAGTCTCTGGGGTCCTGTTTCCCTCAGAATGTTTCATATTTGACAGAATTTTATTTCACAACCTGAAACAGACCAATTCTGAGATCTTGTGTGTTTACTCGATTCCACAGCTGCTTGAGTGTTGGATAAGATAAGGGAGGAGATAAAGACTTGAAAAAGTTAAAAGAAAGGGAAATTAAGGGATTTAAGGATGGTTGGCTATTTGAACCCACCAGCAGTTCCATGAGAGAAAAGATCTAGTGATCTGCTCCCAGAAAGATTACAGTCTAGAAAACCCTGTGGGGGAGTTCTACTGTCATATAGGGTTACTAGGCATGAGTCTCTGTGGGAGAAAGACAAAAGAGTCTGTTTCTGTAAAGATTTACAGCCTTGGAAACTCTATGGGGAAGTTCTACTCTATCCTACAGAATCACTATGAATTGTAATCAACTCAATGGCAGTTGGTTTGGTTTGGTTTATGAGTTAGAATGAACTCAATGGCACACAACAACAACAGGGTTATGAATAGGTCCAAAGAGAACTTGGAAAGATATATCAGCGGAACAATAAATGTGGCAAACTTTATTAAAATATTTTAGGAATAGATGACATACTCTCCTAGGCCATCTTGCACTTTTACTTTGACACATCCATCACACCAACAATTAATGCTTTCACATCTGTCTCCCCACGAGATCATGAACTCTTTAAGGTCAAAGACCACATCTGTTTCATTTATTATGTTAGCTCCAGAGCCCAGGCCAGTGCCTGCCCGTCTTAATTAATACTTCCTGACTGAATAAATAAGTATAATTCTGTTATTTAGAGAAGCTAGTCTTCAGAATAGATAAGCCCAGGAGACATGTTGTCCATCCAATCCACCAGGTGTCTAAGTTCTATTCTTAGTTCAAGTTGCATATTCTTATTTTCAACACCATTGGCTTGGTGCTTCATGGCATTCTCTTCCAGGAGTTGCATAGCCTTGGCTTTTTTCCAAAACCATTATAAAAAACAGCCACATGGTAATAAATGCCCACATATGAAAATCTACCATTTTTTTTCCTCCTCTCAGCAGATAGTGTTAGTTACACTTTGGCATTTGCTAACAAATTAAGTCTACCATTTTCACTGTTATTATCATGGTATCATTTATACAAGATCCCACAATAGAAATTTCTTTGAGAATTTAACATGGGGGAAGGGAGAAGAGGAAAGAGGGAGTTCTTCCTTCTAAAGACCTGGCACAACTTCTTTTCTGATAATATGACTATTAGCACTTATCATTTCCCTATTTTGTTCTGGCCACCAGATAAATAGTAATAAATAAATAAATAAAAGGCAATTACTAATTTCAGGGAAAGCAAAAAGCTATAAAGGAAAACTAATCAGTACAGTATCCAACACAGCTGTCAAAGGATTCACATAATGATGTCTTAATGATGTATATAATGATATTGGAAGGATAGAGGTCAAGATATACACACCATATGGGGAGAATGATGTATGTGGGAAAAAGAACAAAATCTTTATCTTTCATAGTTGTTGTTGTCAGTTGCCATCAAGTCAGCTCCAACTCAAGGCAACCCATGAGGGCAGAGCAGAACAGCTCCAAAGGGTTTTCAATGCTATGACTTTTTGGAAGGAGATCATCAGGACTGTCTCCCAAGAGCCTCTGGGTAGGTTCAAACCACCAACCTTTCGGTAGCAGTGGAGTGCTTAACCATTTGCGCCACCCAAGGACTCTTTATCTTCCATATTTGGAGGTGAAGAAATATTATCTAAAGTTTGGTTCTGATATTGAGACTGATGATACAACACACACACACCAAGAAATTATTAGAAGGTTTATTGCTTACATAACTGAAGTCTCCGGGGAGAGCAAGGCAGGCCTCTGAAGCAGGTCCTAAATGGCTTGAAGGAGCAAGAAAAGGAACATGGCCTGGGTTTTCACTGTAGCCAGTGGGTGGGGCCTGGATAAGAGTCCCCTTGGGCAGGCAGGGGCTTGAATGGTTTGAATATCTGACCACTGGCAAAGAAGGGAATCCCAGGATTTCTCATCAGCTTGCCCAGAGGTGAGGCACAAAGAGAAAAAGAAGGAATGAGGCTTAAAAGCTG
>NW_006921612.1:3049371-3056746 GCF_000298275.1 Orycteropus afer afer
TGAAGTACACTATTTAAAATATGCTTGTGTGTAACAGAAAATCAACCACAGTGGCTTAATCCACAAGAGTCTATTCTTTCCATGTAAGAAGACGACTGTAGGAAGATAGTCCAGGGCTGGTATGACATCTTAAAGTGACCTTTAAAACCAATACTCTCTCTGTCTTTTGTAAGGTGACTACTGCAGGCCACATTTCAGGCCAGAAGAAGGGAGAAAGGGAAAGAATAAAAAGATCATACCCTTTTTCCAAGGAAAACAATAGCTTTCCCAGAAGTCCCTCCCAGTAGACTTCTGCATACAAAACATTGTCTAGAACTCTGTCTCGGGACGACCTAAGCACTGAAAGAGCCTAGGAAATTGAGTTTTCTGCTGCACACACTGCTAAATCCCTAAAACAATCAGGATTCCATTAGTAAGAAGGAGAGAGATGGACAAGCAATTGGCAAAGCTGTCTGCCACAGTCTGCATAAAGTCCCGTGTCAGTTCAACCAACCAATGATGAGAAGACGAGTGATATGTTTTGGAAAGCACAGTATGAAAAGCAATGATAAGACCAAAACAGACCAAGGTCAAACACGTCCCAGACACTGAGGTCATGATGACCTTTTACAAAGAAGAGGATGTTCAGACAGGGCATGGTACTACAAGGCAAATGCAAAAATATCAAAGTGCTATTTTATAATCCTGCAGAGGTGGCTATTTTAAGGATGGCACAGGGATCGCCCTTAAAAGATACTTCAGATATTCTGCCAGGCATTTTACAAGTCACTTTTGAATCTTCATACAGTCCTGTGACATAAACAGAAAAGGAAACTTGAGGGCCAGAGAGATTGAGTAACTTGGCCAAGGTCACACAACTAGTAAGAGACAGAGATGGGATTTGAATGAAAATCTGACTGGCTCCTAAGCCTGTGACCAACCTCTCTTGTCCAGCATAGCCTTCTGGACACTGGCCTAAGGAGGTAGGCAAATCTCTGTCTCTGCTCTGCTCGACCTAGAACTTCAGGAAACAATGCAGACCAGAGCTTCAGATCACACCCACACCCCACATTTGTAGTCTGACTGTCTCCTCTCTCATCTTGACTTTGTCCTCAAGGGACATGGTAACTTCTCCTCTGCCTGTTATGCCAACCAGCTTCAAGGCTGGGATCTCAACTTGACACTGCTGAAGCTGTTTAGCTTTGCAATCTGCCTCCTATTCCTGACTTAGTCTGTTCTGGCTTGGAGCAGCCCACCTCCTATAGACTCTGTTACAGCTCCTTCCTCTTTTGGCCCTTCATCACGTCTTATCAATAATGTTCAAACCGTCTTCTGTAACTAACACTATCTGCTGAGAGGAGGAAAAAAATGGTAGATTTTCATATGTGGGCATTTATTACCAAAACCAAATGAAACCTGTTGCCAAGTCAATTCCAACTCATAGTGACCCCATGTACTGCAGAGGAGAATTGCTCCATACAGTTTTCAAGCTTGTGTCCTTTAAGAAGCAGATTGCAGGCCATTCTTCCAAAGTGCCTCTAGGTGGGTTCGAACTGTCAACCTTTCAGTCAGAAGCCAAGCATTTAACCATCTGCACCACCCAGGGACTCCCATTAATTTATTAGGATTGTAAACTTCCACTGATAAATTTAAAGACAATGGTTATTGTTCTGTGTGTCTCCTCAGATATACAAAATCATCATCCCTTTCCAATGAGCCTGTATAAGCTTCAAAAAGAACTGTAACCAACTATGTTGAAGAGTATCATCCACTCAGAGGACAGAGTCTCTATTCTGCACTTAAAACCAGTCTAGATGGCTGAATCACCAGCAAGGTCACCCACAGTGGACAGGTTTCAGCAGAGCTTCCAGACTAAGAGAGACAAGGAAGAAAGGCCTCCTGAAAATCAGCCAATAAAAACGCTATGAACCACAGCAATCATGAAAATGGCACAGAAGCAGGCAACATTCTGTTCTGTTGTACATAAGGTCGGCTTGAGTCGGAGCCGACACTGGGGCAGCTAACAATAACAACAACATACCTAACTACACTATTACAGATTGTATTAAACTACTAGCCTGATTAAAAGAAAAAACAAAGTGTCCCTGGGTGGTGCAAATGGTAAAATGCATGATTACAAACCAAAAGTTTGGCAGTTCAAACCCACTCAGAGGCACCTTGGAAGATATCCCTGGTAATTTGCTTCTGAAAGTTACAGCTTTGAAAGCCTTAAGAAGCAGTTAGTTCTTCTCTGCACAACATGGGGTTGCCATGAAGTAGAACTGACCCAAAGGCAACTAACAACAACACACCAAAAACAAAACAAAAAAGAAAATCAAATAACACAAAAATGTATATATAAAGAAAAAGAAAAGACAAATAATTGATTCCTTTATGTCAAAAGTTTTAGACCATATCTGTCAATAGAGGGCCCCAGTGGTACAGTGCTTAAAGTACTTGGCTGCTAACCAAAACGTTGGTGGTTTAAAACCCCTTAAGATCACTATGAGTCTAAATCAACTGGACAAGGTTTGGGGTTTTTATTTGGTCAAGCTCACTGTCTGAGATATAAATGAGAAGCCCAAACTGCCACATTATGTAGACAACCCAAATCTGCCTTTAAGTAAGCATGACCAACCTTCTCCTACAAGCTCTGGTGGCAGTTGACTGCTAACCAGAAGGCTGGCAGTTCAAACCCACCAGCCACTCTTTGGAAGGAAGGTTGGGCAATCTACTTCCGTAGTGATATGGCCTCGCAAAATCCAAGGAGGGGTCACTTGAGTTGGGTCCCACTCTACGGCATATCATAATAACAACTTTCTCCTATAATGAAGTTTTTAAACTTTCATTTCAACTTTAAATGACTACCAAGTCACAAATTCCTACCTGTACTCATTGTTATGTTCCTTGTAAACTTGACATCAGACCCATCCAGAAAGAAGCCTTATTCTCTCAATAGATCATTCACCCTTGATTGCTGGTGATAAAAGAGAGCTATTGCCAGTAATTAAATATGCATGTGCTGTTTTGTTAGTGTTACTGGTTCCTTTTTCCTTTGCCCTAAAAAAAGCACTAAATCACCATCACTAGTTAAAAGCCCACAGGCAATTAAAAAAAAATAAAATAAAATAGAAGAAACATTCCTTGGAAAACTCTCTGGATCTTGTGAGGTTTCCAGCAATTTTTTTATTACTTCTAAATGTTTCACTGGGGGTCCATAGCTGCTAACCAAAAGGTTGAAGTTTCCAGTTCACCAAGAGGCACCTTGGAAAAAAGGCTTGGTGATCTGCTTCTGAAATGTCATTGAAAACCCTATGGAGAACAGTTCTACTCTGACACACATGGGGTTGTCGTGAGTCAGAGTCAGAGTCCACTCAGTGCCAACAGGTTCAGTGTTCACTCACCTCACTGCTGTTGAGTTGGATCCAACTCACAGCGACCCCTCCTTGGATTTCCAAAGCAGTATCACTACGGAAGCTGATTGCCCAAACTTCCTTCCCAGGAATAGCTGGTGGATATGAACCGCCAGCCTTCTGGTTAGCAGTCAAATGCCTCAGGCATTACACTACCAGAGCTCTACCAGTTGTTAAATTGAACAGAAACATGAATTATATTAGCACATTTTAAAAGAGTCAGAACTGATACATAAAACAAGATGGGCATGTGAGAAGAAGACACCTTTCAACAACGACTAGTGGCAAACAGCCAACAGCAACAAAAAAAACCCCACTGCCATCAAGTCAATTCCAACTCATAGTGATCACTAGAGAGCACAGTAAACTGCCCCATGGCTGTAAATCTTTATGGAAGAAGACTGCCTCATCTTTCTCCTGCAGCACAGCTGACAGGTTCAAACCACTGACCTTTTGGTTAGCAACCAAATACTTTAGTCACTACACCACCAGAGCTCCTAAGCCAACATATGTTTTTGTTATGTGCCATCAAGTAGGACCTGACTCATAGCGACCCCTCCTTGGGTTTCTGAGGCAGTATCACTAGGGAAGTAGATTGCCCAACCTTCCTTCTGAGGAGTGGCTGGTGGGTTTGAACCGCCAGCCTTCTGGTTAGCAGTCAAGTGCCTTAGGCACTATGCTACCAGAGCTCCCTAAGCCAACATATAGTGGACAATTATTTTGTTTGTCAGCACAGCACCAAGCGCTTCAATCATCAATAACCCAGTGGGTAAGTACCTATTATTGTCACCAGTTTATAGATAAAGAATCCCAGGCTGATACAGACTATAGGCTTTGCCCAAGGTCACACAGACAGAAAACTGAATCAAGCTTGAATTGATTCCAAACTTTGGCATACTTGCTCCACCATATCAATATATGGAAGCAATTAACAATACAAGAAGTCAAGGAACATTAATTTAAAATAGAATATTTTCCAAGTACTCAAAAGTTTCTAATAAAATACAAGAGGCATTTTATAAGAATTTTGAGGGAGCCATGACCTTTAGAGGATTTCCAAATGGGAAGCAAGTGAGAAAATATTTGAAATGTAATTTTAAAAAGTACTGGAAAAGTTGCTCACCTACTGAACAAAATGAGTCATAATTTATGCCAGAAAAAAAATTTCATGCATAGAATTTGATTAATAGGATAATTTGGAGATGAAAGAAGAACAGACTTTTAAAAATGGGCAAATAAATATTCTGTAATTCCTCAGAGCCCCTTGCTGTTCCACACACACACTGTTGGCCTGGTTCAACAGGTAACAGTAGCCATGTGGCCTCTAGGAAGGCAGAATGACTCCTGCCAAAGGTGGTAAGGCCACCAAAACCCCCAAGAAGGTTTACTGAGAAGTTGCAAGGTAGTGGTTTGTAACCTACATATGTGAGCTTATCCTCACCATCCTGAGGAAAGTGTCATAAAGACAATAAGAAACTAGGCAGAAACTTACCAGAGCCTCTCCAACTGGTGGATGAACACTACAACCCAGGCATGTCTGATCCAAGCTCTCACTCACGACACAGGGAAAACTGCTGAGGGGAAGCAGCAAGCAAATGGCCCTCAAAGACCAGTATCGGTTCACGGGCCAAAAAAAGCAGGAAAATGGGCAAAGAGACTGAGAAGTGACAGATTCAGGCATGCTGGTTAGAGAATGAAAAGCTATGGCCACAGGAACCGTTCTCTGGTAAGTCAAGGAGGCTGGGAAAGTGAACATACCAGGCCCAGGAAGGTGGTTCTCAGAGCCACATGCTGTCCATTCAGAGGGCACTGAATAGACATGCCTAACAAGGTGGGAGGAGCTCCGGTAGTGTAGTGCCTAAGGCACTTGACTGCTAACCAGAATGCTGGTGGTTCAAACCCACCAGCCACTCCTCGGAAGGAAGGTTGGGCAATCTACTTCCGTAGTAATACTGCCTCGGAAACCCAAGGAGGGGTCGCTATGAGTCGGGTCCAACTCAATGGCACATAACAACAAAAACAAGGTGGGGGAGGGATAGAGGCTTACCATGCCTGTCCTACAACCCAGTGAGTCTGGAGTATCACTGAACACCTTAGATCCAGGAAGGCTCGGTCTGATTCAGGCAAACTTGCCTATGCCAACATGACTCCTAGAAAACCTGCATTTAATAATTATCCTATCAATTTGATCAACAGATATAGTCAACTGGAAAACTGTAGAGCTAACATGAAATCCAAACTGAAGTCAAATTTCTCCTTCTTGGCACAGTGCCTAAGGCATGTGACAGCTAACCAGAAGGCTGGCAGTTCAAACTCACCAGCCACTCCTCAGAAGGAAAATTGGACAATCTACTTCCATAGAGATACCACCTAAGAAACCCAAGAAGCGGTCACTATGAGTCAAGACAGACTCCAGGGAAGTGAGTTTGTTTTTCTTTTTTTTTTTTTTTTTAATCAATCAAGGAGTCATCCAGTTACCACATTCCCAACCACCTTTGGGCTGCTCAAATGTAAAAAGTCAAAGAAGTCATTACGGGGAAGCCCTTAAGGTTCAGCTGGGAGGGAAAGGACCCACAGACCTTAAACAATTACTATATGTAATTAAAAGTCCCAGATTTGCCCCAGGAATCAAGCCTTTTATCAGTGTGAAATGAACCACAGATCATATGTGAGGAAGGGGACAGGTTACCGCCCTGGGACAAACAGAATAAGCAGCACTGGACTTCCCTGAAAAAGCCTCTCTCCCCTCTATGTTTTTGCTTCTATGGCCTCTCTCACCAAGGAGTCCTTGTGTGGCACAAATGGTTAAGAACTTGGTTGCTAACCAAAAGGTTGGTGGTTCAAGATCCCCCAGAAGCACCTTGGAAGAAAGGCCTACTGATCTACTTCAAACAGGTCACAGCCACTGAAAACCCCTATGGAGCAATTTCAATCTGGCACACTGGTATTGCCATGAGCTGGGATCAAGTAGACAGTAACTGACTTGGCTGAGGTTTTATTCTCTGTACCACAAATGCCCTTCTTCTATGTTATTGCCTGTCAACGTTCTAAGCATCTTTCAAGTCATGAAGGTGACTTCAAATCTTATCTTCTCTAAGAGAACTTTCCAAACTATCAATCAACACCTCCCAGAAAGGGCTGAATCCTACCCTCCCTGTGCCTCTACTTCAGACAAGAGAATTTGCGTCCTCCGAAGAGTGGAGAGCAGGGACTTGCATGGAACTGGGCCAAATCACCTTGTTATAAATTTGAAATCAGAAGATGCAGAGAGGTGACTCCTTAAAAAGTTGGAATGAGAAATAGCATTTGACCTAGCCATTCCATTACTAGGTATATATCCTAAAGAAGTGAGAACTAGGACAAGAACATATATACACACACACATGTTCACTGCACCGCTATTTACAATAGCCAAAAGATGGAAACAACCTAGATGTCCATCAAGTGAAGAATGGATAACCAAACTATGATACATACACACAACGAAATACTATGCAACCCTAAAGAATAACGTAGAATCTGCAAAACACCACATAAAGTTGATGAACTTAGAGGACATTAGGCTGAGTGAAATAAGTCAATCACAGAAGGGCAAATATTATATTAGTCTGTTATTGTAAAAAGTCAAGGAAAAGTTTATATATGGAAGGAAATTTTCTTTGTTGGTTATCAGGGGTGGGAGGGAAGGGGAGGGAACACTGTTAGATAGGTAGAGACAAGCACTGATTTGGGTGAGAAGAAGGGCAATGTACCAAACATGAGTGATCAAGACAGTGACACTGTGGTGGTTATGTTTGTGTGTCAACTTGGCTAGGCCTGGGCAGCCGGGTGTAGTATTCCCCATGATAAGAATGGTAATCAACTCCATGGTGGAATCTACTATGAGCAGCTGAGTAGCTGCCTTTGGGTATGTGGTCTGCTTCCTATATATAAGGAGAAGTTTTGAGAATGGTCTCTAGCCTATGGCACACTTGGACCTTGCA
>NW_006921612.1:3056960-3057919 GCF_000298275.1 Orycteropus afer afer
AGCCTGACACTTTGAACTTGGACTTAAAGCCTCCAAACTGTAAGAGAATAAACTCCTGTTTGTTAAGGCCATCCCATTTGTGGTATATTCCTTGTCAGACTGGCATTAGGTAACCAGAACAGGCACTGAGTAAGAGGAAGACATAGAGAGGTACATGAGAAGTACAGATGAACCCTTTTGCACATACAGTACTATTTTGTCAGTGAAGGCAAATATGGATATATGGATGGATAGGCTGAACTATTAGGTATGTCTATGCAGAGGGAAGTGTGCCCAAGACCATGTATAGGGTTGGCAGACAATGTTTCTACAAGTGTATTGCTATGTTCTTTAAGAATATCCAGGTATATAGTAGTGCTGACAGGGGATAAGGTTGTAGTCACTTCTTGGCAACAGCCAGCTACCCAGAGGGAGCGAGTAGTTAGACCTGTGGGCTCGGGACCATACTCGCAGAGGACATCAAGCTCAATTGGCATAACATACTACACAAAACATTGTTCCACATCCTACTTTGGTGAGTAGCGACTGGCATCTTAAAAGCTTACAAGCAGCCATCTAGATGCAATGATGGGTCTCTCCTCGTCCGGAGCAAAGGAAAATGAAGAAAACCAAAGATGCGTGAAAACAATTAGTCCAGGCAACTGGTACACCATGCAATCCTCAGCCTATAAAACTATGAGACCAGAAGAACTAGACAGTGCCTGTCTACCACTGTCAACTCCTACAGAGAACCCCTCAAAATCATCTGGGGGAAAATAAAAGGAGGGGTGGGAACACCAGGTTTGCTAGTCTGATAGAGCCTGATGGAACTACAGCCCCTAGCTGCCCTTCAGGTCTGGAATTGAACCCACTCCTGTGGCTTACAGCCAAACAAAAGACAGGCATATGAGCTGAACATTTACATTAGGTAGATATACTTCTTGGAGAGAACAATCATGAGAGAATAGAAGAGCTATGTA
>NW_006921612.1:3059904-3062744 GCF_000298275.1 Orycteropus afer afer
AGAGAGAGAGATGCAGAGAGTAACAGAATATAAAAGCAGACATAAGTTTGTTGCTAAGTCTGGATAACAGCAGAGCACAGGACAGAGCCCCAAAACACCTACTGGCAAAGATCCAGAACAGCCTGCAACCCAGACCCACTGTCAGCTTCAGTCTCAGTGAGGCCTAACTCTTATGACACCTCCTATTCTGAAGTAATGAGAATGTCCTTATGTCCCTCACAGCAAAATCCTTTGCTTGAGCTGACTTAATTAAGGAGGGCTCTGTTCTTTGACATCAAATGTGCCAAAATTAAAACACTTGTCTCACTCCACTTACAGATATCTCCTTTGAGCATATACAATTGTCTCACCAGCCAACCCAGAGTCCTGGACAATGAAACTGGAGATTTAGACTGTATCTAATTCATCAGTACACTACTATGGTACTAGACAAAAAGATTGGCACTAAACAAATGCTCAGTAAACATTGTTCAAAATAAGTTTCACCACAGTCGTATAGAAGTAGACATCCACCAAGGTGCCATTCACAAGTTTTTTTGTGTATGTATTAAATATAATTGTAACAAAACACGACATTTCAACAATCTTCCCATGTACCCTTCAGTGACATTAATTATGTTCATCATGTTATTCACTATCCACTCACAAGTTATATCGTCACCCTCAACAGAAGCTCAGTGTCTCCGAAGCATTGAGTTCTCCTTGCTCTCTCCCTCTAGTTTACCCTAACTAATAAACTTTGGTCTCTATACACTTGCCTTTTTTGTAAACATGTGATTGTCTCCAGGGTCTGGAATAACCCAAAGTTTTCAGTATTATAGGAACAAGGACAAAACACCTGTGAGGACACTCTCTGGAGCCATGCTTAGCAGTGTTGATCTGCCGTGCCCAGAGAGGAAAAGGTACAAAGACATTGCAATTGTTGTTCTTAGGTGCTGTCAAGTTGGTTCCAACTCATAACGACCCTATATACAACAGAATGAAACACTGGCCCTGTGCCATTCTCACAATCATTGCTATGTTTGAGCCCATTATTGCAGCCCCTGTGTCAATCCATCTCATTGAGGATCTTCCCCCTTTTCACTGACCCTCCACTTTACCAAGCATGATATCCCTTCTGACCATATGACCAGAGAAAATGATAAGAAGTCTGGCCATTCTTGCTTCTAAGGAGCATTCCAGCTGCACTTCTTTCAGGACAGATTTGTTTGTTCTTCTGATATTCAATAGAACGTTCAGCATTCTTCACCAATACCACAACTCAAACACATCAACTCTTCTGTGGTCTTCCTTGTTCACTGTCCAGCTTTCACATGCATATGAGGTGACTGAAAATACCATGGCTTGGGTTAGGCGCACTTTAGTCTTCAAAATGACATCTTTGCTTCTTAACTATTTAAAGAGTTATTTTACTACAGATTTGTCCAGCGCAATACATCTGATTTCTTGATTGCTGCTTCCGTGGGTGTTGACTATAGATCCAAGTAAAATGAAATCCCTGACTACTTCAATAATTCCTCCATTTATTGTGATACTGCTTATTGGTTCAGTTGTGAGGATTTTCATTTTCTTTATGTTGAGGTATAATTGATAATGAAGGCTAGTCTTTCATCTTCAAGAGTAAGTGCTTCAAGTCATCTTCATTTTCAGTAAGCAAGGTTGTGACATCTGCATATTGCAAGCTGGTAATGAGTCTTCCTCCAATCCTGATGCTCTTTTCTTCTTCATATGATCCAGCTTCTCTGATTATTTGCTCAGTAAATAGATTGAATAACTATGGTAAAAGGATATAACCTTGATGCACACCTTTTCTCATTTTAAACCATCACCTTGTTCTGCTCAGACAACTGCCTCTTGGTCTACGTATGTCTCCTCATGAGCACAATTAAGTGTTCTGGAATTCCCATTCTTTACAGTATTATCCATAATTTGTTATGATCCACACAGTCAAATGTCTTTGCATAGACAATGAAACATAGGTAAACATCTTCCTGATAGTCTTTGCTATCAGCCAAGATCCATCTGACATCAGCAATGATATCTCTCATTCCATGTCTTCTCCTGAATCTGCCTTGAATTTCTGGCAATTCCCCGTTGATGGATGTACTGCTACAACCATTTTTGAATTATCTTCAGCAAAATTTTACTTGGGTGTAATACTAAAGACCTTGTTTGGTAATTTATGTATTCTTTTGGATCACCTTTCTTTGGAATGGGCACAAATACGGGTCTCTTCCAATTGCTTACCAGGTAACTATCTTCAAAATTTCTTGACATCAACAAGTGAGTGCCTTCAGCACTGCATCCATTTGTTGAAACATCTCAATCGGTACTGTGTCAGTTCCTGGAACCTTGTTTTTTGCCAATTCCCCTTCAATGCAGCTTGGACTGTATCCTTCAATGCCATTAGCTCTTGATCACATACTCACTTCTGAAATGGCTGAACGTTGACCAATTCTTTTTGGTACAGTGACTCTGTATATTCCTTCCATCTTCTTTTGATGCTTGCTGCATCATTCAGTATTTTGCCCTTAGAATCCATCAATATTGTAACTTGAGGCTTGAATATTTTCTTCAGTTTTCTCTCCTTTTGAAATGCTGAGTGTGTTCTTCCCCTTTGATTTTCCAACTGCAGGTTTTTGCATGTTTCATTATAATACTTTGTCCTGTTGAGCTGCCCTTGGAAATATTCTGTTCAGCTCTTTTATTTCATCATTTCTTCCATTTGCTTTAGCTATTCTCCTATCAAGGGCAAATTTCAGAGTCTTCTGATATTCATTTTGGTCTTGTCTTCCTTTCCTGTCTTTTTAATGACGTTTTTGCTTTCTTCTTGAATGATA
>NW_006921612.1:3062950-3077450 GCF_000298275.1 Orycteropus afer afer
TATTATGTCTTTCCACAGATGTAGTTGATCTGATTCCTGTGTATTCCATTTGGCAAGGTCCACATGTATAGTCTCTGTTTATGTTGTTGAAAAAAGGTACTTGTAACGAATAAACTGTTGGTCATGCAAAATTCTATCACGAGACCTCCAGCATCATTTCTGTCACCATATTTTCCAACTACCAGTGCTGCTTCTTTGTTTCCAACTTTCGTATTCCAATCACCACTAATTATCAATATATCTTGATTGCATGTTTGCTAAATTTTAGACAGAAGAAGTTGGTAAAAATCTTCATTTTCTTCATCGTTGGCTTTAGAGGTTGGTGCATAAATTCAAATATTAGTAGTATTAAGTTGACTTCCTTGTAGGTGTATGGATATTATCCTACCAATGACAGCATTATATTTAGGATATATCTTGAAACATTTTTTTTGACAATGAATGCAATGCCATTCCTCTTCAATTTGTTATTCCCAGCATAATAGACCATATGATTTTCTGATTCAAAATGGTGAATACTAGTCCATTTCAGCTTACTAACACCTAGGATATCAATCTTTATGCATTCCATTTCATTTTTGGTAACTTCTAATTATCTTAGATTGATACTTCATCATTCTATGTTCTAATTATTAATGGATATTTGCAGCTCTTTCTTCCCATTTTGAGTTGTACCCCTTCAGCAAATGAAGATCCCAAAAGTTTTACTCCATCCATGTCATTAAAGTCAACTCTACTTTGAGGAGGCAGCTCTTCCCCAATAGTATTTTGAGTGTCTTCCAACCTGAGGGGCTCATTTTCCAGCACTACATCAGACAGTGTTTCAGGGCAATTCATAAAGTTTTCCAGTAATATATCAGTTTCTTTACTATTCATAAGATTTTCACTGGCCAGTTTTATCAGAAGTGGAAGGCCCTGTCCTGCCCAGTCTGTCTTAGCCTAGAAGCTCCACTAAAACCCATCCACCTTGGGTAATCCTGCAGGTATTTTGAAATACCAGTGGCATAAACCCAGCCTCACAGCAACATGTGAGCCACCACTACCACAACAAAGTGACAGACAAGTGGTCTACCCTAGGCATTAATGAGTTGAAATGGACTGGCATTGGCCATTTTGAATCAGACAATCACATTGGTCTATTGTGCTGGGAATAACAAAGAAGAATAACATCACATTCATTGTCAAAGAGAACATTCCAAGATCTATCCTGAAATACAATGCTTTCAGTGATAGGCTAGTATCCATACTGCTACAAGGAAGACTAGTTAATACCAGAATTATTCAAATTTATGCACCAAACATTAAAGCCAAAGATGAAAAAATTAAAGATTTTTTACCAACTTCTGTACTCTGAAATTGACCAAACATGCAATCAAGATGTATTGATAATTACTGGTGATTGGAATGCAAAAGTTGGAAACAAAGAAACAGCATTAATAGTTGGAAAATATGGGTTTGGTGATAGAAATGATGCTGGAGGTCTCACGATAGAATTTTGCATGACCAACAGTTTATTCGTTACAAGTACCGTTTTTCAACAACATAAACAGAGACTATACATGTGGACCTTGCCAAATGGAATACACAGGAATCAGATCAACTACATCTGTGGAAAGACATAATAGAAAAGCTCAATATCATCAGTCAGAACAAGGCCAGGGGCTGACTGGAAGAGACCTTCGACTCTCATATACAATTTCAAGTTGAAACTGAAGAAATTTAAAACAAGTCCACAAGAGCCACAATATGACCTTGAGTGTATGCCACATGACTTTAGAGACTATCTGAAGAACAGATTTGATGCACTGAACACCAGTGACTGAAGACCAGATGAGTAGTGGGATGACATCAAAAATATCATTCAAGAAGAAAGCAAAAACGTCATTAAAAAGACAGGAAAGGAAGACAAGACCAAAATGAATATCAGAAGACTCTGAAATTTGCCCTTGATAGGAGAATAGCTAAAGCAAATGGAAGAAATGATGAAATAAAAGAGCTGAACAGAATATTTCCAAGGGCAGCTCAACAGGACAAAGTATTATAATGAAACATGCAAAAACCTGCAGTTGGAAAATCAAAGGGGAAGAACACACTCAGCATTTCAAAAGGAGAGAAAACTGAAGAAAATATTCAAGCCTCAAGTTACAATATTGATGGATTCTAAGGGCAAAATACTGAATGATGCAGCAAGCATCAAAAGAAGATGGAAGGAATATACAGAGTCACTGTACCAAAAAGAATTGGTCAACGTTCAGCCATTTCAGAAGTGAGTATGTGATCAAGAGCTAATGGCATTGAAGGATACAGTCCAAGCTGCATTGAAGGGGAATTGGCAAAAAACAAGGTTCCAGGAACTGACACAGTACCGATTGAGATGTTTCAACAAATGGATGCAGTGCTGAAGGCACTCACTTGTTGATGTCAAGAAATTTTGAAGATAGTTACCTGGTAAGCAATTGGAAGAGACCCATATTTGTGCCCATTCCAAAGAAAGGTGATCCAAAAAATACATAAATTACCAAACAAGGTCTTTAGTATTACACCCAAGTAAAATTTTGCTGAAGATAATTCAAAAACGGTTGCAGCAGTACATCAACAGGGAATTGCCAGAAATTCAAGGCAGATTCAGGAGAAGACATGGAACAAGAGATATCATTGCTGATGTCAGATGGATCTTGGCTGATAGCAAAGACTATCAGGAAG
Source organism: Orycteropus afer afer (assembly GCF_000298275.1). Lineage (NCBI taxonomy): Eukaryota > Metazoa > Chordata > Mammalia > Tubulidentata > Orycteropodidae > Orycteropus > Orycteropus afer. The sequence goes on from NW_006921612.1 coordinate 3,065,654, forward strand.
ATGTTTACCTATGTTTTACTGCCTATGCAAAGACATTTGACTGTGTGGATCATAATAAATTATGGATAGTACTGTAAAGAATGGGAATTCCAGAACAGTTAACTGTGCTCATGCAGAAACATTTATAGACCAAGAGGCAGTCATCTGAACAGAACAAGGGTTTAAACCGCATGATTTAAAATGAGAAAAGGTGTGCATCAAGGTTATATCCTTTTACCATATTTATCCTATCTTATGATGAGCAAGTAACCAGAGAAGCCAGATTATATGAAGAAGAGAGCAGTATTAGGATCGCAGGAAGACTCATTAACAACCTGTGATATGCAGATGACATGATTGCTCTTGGGTCACTTAAGATATATCAAGAAGACAATATCAGCACATCTGAGAGACCAGACAGACAATAAATAGCTTAACACTAAAATGCACAAGATAGACTAGGTACTATTGGAATGTATAGAAAAAGCACAGCAATAAGAAAGAAGTTAGGAAAGTTGAGCTTCAGGATCTTGGGTCTTCCTACTGCATGGCCTCCCTCTAACCTCCAATCAGGAAATAGGTCCTGTAAGGTCTTCCTTCAAAATCTTTCTGGTTTACATGCCAAATACCTAGAAGTTGTTCCTAATGGCTATTCTCAATTTACCTTCAAATCAAGCTTATCTCTCTTTTCAGTTCAGACCCTAAAAGTATGGTGACTTATTCATTCAACAAATTTGTTCAGGGTCTCTATGTGCTAAGCACTGTATGGGGCATTGAGGGGAGGGGCAGGAATAAAACTATGACCTACCATTAAAAACTTTAATATATGCTAGTGGATCTAGAATTACCGTGGCTTCTGGCACCAGACTTGCCCTCCAACGGATTCTGGTTAAAGGACTTAAAGTGGACTCATTCCAATTACAGGGCCTTGAAAGAGTCCTGTATTGTTATTTTTCATCACTACCTCCCCAGGTGGGGAGTGGGTAAAAAGGAAGCCAGGAGACCACAGACAGAGCAGAAGCAGGGATCTCAGGTAAGAGGAGGGACACAGACCCCACCCCCAAGAGGCAGGAAGTGGGAAAAGAGAAGCCAGGGGACAACAGACAGAGCAACGGCCCCAAGAACAATGGGACACTGCATGATTTAAAATCAAGAAGGAAGTGGGTCAGGGTTGTATCCTTTCACCATACGTATTCAATCTATATGCTGAGCAAATGATCTGAGACTATATGAAGAAGAATGTGGCCTCAAGATTAGAGGAAGAATCATTAACAACCTGCGATATGCTGACGACACAAATTTGCTTGCTGAAAGTGAGGATGATTTGAAGCACTTACTAATGAAGACTGAAGAATACAGACTGCAGTATGGATTACATCTCAATATAAAGAAAACAAAAATCCTCACAACTGGACCTATAAGCAGCATCATGATAAATGAAGAAAAGATTTAAGTTGTCAAAGACTTCATATTGCTTGGTTCTACAATCAACGCCAATGGAACCAGCAGTCAGGACATCAGATGATGTATATAGCACTGGGCAAGTTGGCTGCAGAGGACCGCTTTCAAGTGCTGAGGAGCAAAGATGTCCCCTTGAGGACTAAAGTGTGCCTGACACAAGTCATGATATTTTCAATTGCCTCATATGCATGTGAGAGCTAGACAATGAATAAGGAAGACCGAAGAAGAATTGATACTTTTGAATGGTGGCACTGGCAAAGAATATTGAAAGTACCATGGACTGATTAAAGAACTAACAAATCTGTCCTAGAGGAAGTGCAGCCAGAATACTCCTTGGAAGTGAGAATGGCCAGACTTCGTCTCACCTACTTTGGTCATGTTATCAGAAGGGACCATTCCCTAGAGAAACGTGTCATGCTTGGTAAGGTGGAGGATTGACAAAAGAGCCAAAGGCCCTCAATGAGATGAATTGACATGGTGGCTGTGGAGATGGGCTCAAGTATAGCAGGGATCGCAGAGCTGGCATGGGACCAGGTGGTATTTCGTTCTGCTGTGCAAGGGGTCACCATGAGTCGGTGAGCACCTAACACCACCACCACCACCACCATTGAAAAACTCAAACTCAAGTGGTAGGCACACAAAAAGCTGCACAATAGTGAATAATACTAAGTAAATGTGCCTGGTCCTGTTGTGAGAGAGAAGGTCACAAAGACAGCCTAAAGGAGCTGGTACCTGGGTTAGGGAGGCTGGAGCCAGGTGACACAATGCAGTCGACCACATTCTGGTAGAGTGACAGCACAGCAACACCTCAGAGAAGGAGAACAGCTTAGTGTTGCTGGAAGGCAAAGGTAAGGTCAGTCACAGGGAACAGAGAGGGACAAGGGGCAAGCTGCCATGGAGGGGGAGGCTCTAGCACATGACCCCTGCTCTACAGCCACAACCATGCTCATTCAGGTAACTCAGGACAGCATATCAGTGGAGGAAGAAGCTAGAAAAATAAGCAGAGGTCAGATCATGAAAGTACCATATTAAGGAATCTGAACTTCATATAACTGGTGATGTTAGAGAAAATGCTTTGCTCTGTACCTCAAGTTTTCAGGTGGAAGGGTCTCCCTAAAGCAATGCTTTAAGGTTTATGTCCTTCCCACTAAAGAAGATAAGATAAATCTTATAAAGAGATGACAACCATTGCTCTTTCCTCAATTCCCAAAAAGAAATCCACTGCCATTGAGTCGATTCCAACTCATGGCAACCCTATAGGACAGAACAGAACTGTCCCATAGGGTTCCAAGGCTATAAATCTTTACAGAAGCAGACTGCCTCATCTTTCTCAGATGGAGCTGCTGATAGGCTTGAACTGCCATCCCATTAGTGAGCAGCCAAATGCTTAAACCACCATACTACCAGAGCTCCTTTTTCCTCGATTATATAGAGCAAATTCAGCAAAAGGATTTCTCATGCTATAGTGATTAAGAGCACAGCTAGTAACTGAAAAGTCACAGGTTTGAACCCACCAGCCACTGCTGCACAAAACCTAGCAATCTGCTCATGTAAAGATTTCAAAACTCATTGCCATTGAGTTAATTGCAACTCATAGCTACCCTAAAGGACAGAGTGGAAATGTCCCATAGAGTTTCCAAGGTTGTAATCTTTACAGTAGCAGATTTCAACATCTTTCTCCCGTACAGTGGCTAGTGGGTTTGAACTACTGACCTTTTCGTTATCAGTCAGGCAATTAACCCCTGTACCACTAGGGTTTCTCCATAAAGATTACAGCCTTGGAAACCTTGTGGAACAGTTCTACTCTGTCTTATAGGGTAACTATGAGTCAGAATTGACTCAATCACACCTAACAACAATTCAGTAAAAGCCCATAAGCATTAGAGATTTTGTCTCTTTCTACTCCCTGTCTGACACATTCTTGGGTAACATCAACATGAAACTTTGCCTTAGATGGACTGCCCCAAGGTCTAGCCTGGGAGGAAGGAGACCGGAGTGGGGCAGGGAACATTAGCAAGCCCTTTTGGTCTTCACACCTTGACCACATTGACCACCAGCCTCAGCAGTACTGAAGATGAGATTCTGGTCTACATCTGCCTGATTCCTACATCTACTGCAGCTAGAACCTGGGTGTTGTTGTTGTTGTTGTTATGTGCTGTCGAGTTGCCTCTGACTCATAGCAACCCCTCCTTGGGTTTCCAAGGCAGTATCTCTATGGGAGTAGACTGCCCAATCTTCCTTCTGGGGAGTGGCTGGTGGGAAAATAAAAGTTACTTATTAATCCCTTCAAGCCCCAGGAGGAAACTATGTTGTTGTTGTTGTTATGTGCCAGGGTTTTAAACACGAGTGACATGATCAAAAAGCCCATTAGGATGCACCAACAGGCATTATGACTTGACATGGATACCTGCCAGTCCAAGAAAGAGATGACAAGGACCTGTGCCAGAGCAGTCTAGCAATAGAAAGAGATGCACCCGTGCATATGACACCACACTCAAATATATGCACGTGCACAAACACACACACACACACACACACAAAGATTTAGCAGGGAGATCTAACAAAACCCAAAACCAAACTGCCATCGAGTGAATTCTGACTCATAGCAACCCTGTAGGACAGTACAACTGCCCCATAGGATTTCCAAGACTACAAATCATTACATAAGCAGACCATCTCATCTTTCTCCCACAGAGTAGCTGATGGGTTTGAACTACCAACCTTTTTGTCAGAGTCCAATGCTTTAACCACAGCACCACCAGAGCTCCTACAGCACTTGGTAATCAGCTGGTTGTGGAGACAATAGGAGGAAAGATTCCTAGGTTTCTAGTCTGGGTGACAAGGTGGATGGAGACAAAGAATACAGAAGCTAGAGTAGGGAGGAGGAAGTAGGCTCACTTAGGGACATGATGTGTTTGGGGAGAGCCCCAACAAGCAGTTGAAAACACAAATCTGTAGATGGGATGTGAATTAGACAGGTAGTTTTTCCTGTCATTCACATAATATCCACTATGTCCTAGAAGACAGGCCACCTCCACATTTCCATTTTAAATGCCCAGATTATGGGCATGCCAATCCAGCTTGAAAATAAAACGGAGCTCTATTAAGGTTTTTCTTTGGTTGTATTCTAAAGCATATCCAATGGGCCATCTTCCATGGCTAAATCTGCCTCCCTAAGCATCTCCACTTGAGCCTCTCAAGAAGCACAAAGTTGTGAGAAGGTGAATGAATTTACTATGCCCCTCAGGATTCTAAAATGTTTCACAAAACCCCAGTAGGATGAATCAAGAGTAGTGTCAGAGGATTTAGCCTCTGCTCTCAGATAAATGCGCTGTCACTTCTTGTTCCCAAAGGAGGGGCTGATGAATGATCACTCTGCCTAGAAAACATCTGCTCTGCCCTTTTAGGCGGCATTCCTCTCAGGGAGACACAGGAGGGGATTGGGACGTGGCCACCTTGAAGGCACCAGGTCAGTGCCCCCTGCCCTCCCCTCTGCACACAGGTTCCTACTGAGAGCTTCATGTCTCAAAGGGTTTCCAGCAGAGGAACGAGCCAGATGGTGCCAAGGAAAATCTCAGAGAGGCCACGACACAATAGAAATGGGACAGAAAATGAGAGGTTGTCCAGTTCATATCTACATCACTTAAGATAATAAATAAATAAATAATCTAATTTCTTCGTGGAGAGTCCCAGGCTTGGAGATAATAATAGTATCTTCATTCATTACCCCAGAGTTACCACATTTTCCTCTCATTATCCCTAGGCTCAACTCTTTCAGCACATAATCTGTATCTGAATCAATCTCTGTTACCTCAGCACTGGTCATAACACCTGGCACATTGTACTGTTTGAAGAATGCCTAATGAATGACTGAGTGAATGAGCTGATAAATGGATGGATAGATGAACTCACAAACACCTCTTGTGTGCCCACTGAGTGCTAAGCACAGTGGTAGGCACTGGATGGCACCTGCTTTCAACTTCTGAGGAACTTACAATCTAACAGAACAAAAGACCATATAGGTAAATCAATATATGATAAATACTATAACAGAAGGGGAAGGAGCAATGGTCTCAGCATAGAGAGAAGCTGTACAGACTGAGTCATGAAAAATGTGCTTATGTTTCATGGTCATTGGATTTAACGCGTGATTTTCCAAGCTGTCAGTGACATCTCTTTGGCCCAAATGAAATCTCCAAAGATTTAATTCCAGTTCTTTTCCTCTAATGAGCCCTCTGTTATCAATGTTCCTCCCTTTTGCCTTGGCAAGCCTTTCTCTGGGCTAATCACTCCCTCAAAAAGAAGGCAGTTAAATAGCACAGACATATGAAGATATAACACTAACATTTGATAATATAAATATGGAAGCTGTGGTAGTGGAGGTTAGCAAAGGGATGTAGTGGGAAGGCTGTAGAATGTGGAGTCTAGGAGCCTCCAACTGATGAACTCTTAGTTCAACAATTCAATAGTTAACTTGGAAAATAACACATTTTCTCTGACCGTCAGGCTTCCCATATGTAAGAGGTATCATGGTATTACCTACTGTTGTGGATGTAATTGTGTCTCCCCAAAATATATGACAACTTAGCTAGGCCATGATTCTCAGTATTACATCATTATCCTTTATTTTGTGATCTGATGCAATTATCCTATGTGTTGTAAATGTCATTCTCTGATGTTAATGCAACAAGATTAGAGGCAGTTACGTTAATAAGGCAGGATATAATCTACAAGGTTAGATTGTATCTTGAGTCAGTCTCTTTTGATATGTGGCAAAGATCAAGGGACTTCAATACCACCAAGAAAAACCATACTGGTAAATCAATATATGATAAATACTATAACAAAGGGGAAGGAGCAATGGTCTCAGCATAGAGACCAAGAAAGAAGAGTTGAGAGCTGAGCACATCTTTTGAATCCAGGGTCCCTGCACTTAGAACCTCCTAGACCCAGGGGAAGATTAATGCCAAGACATGGAGATCTCTAAGGAATGGCAAGTTTACAAATGTTAAAAGGAGACAATGATCTTCTCCAGAAGAGAGGAGTCGCTCCCCTAGAGCTAGCACTCTGAATATGGACGTCTAGCCTCCTAATTAACTGTGAGAGAATAAAGTTCTGTTTGTTAAACCGATCCACTTGTGATATTTCTGTCATAGCAGCCCTAGATGACTATGACACCTTCACAATAGGTTGCTTTAAGGACTAGGTAAGAAAGTATGTAAACAAGCCTAGCACAGTATCTGGCACATACACATTTGGCCCTCAGTGTTAATCACTTATCTCCTGCTCCCTGGGATTAGGAGACACCATTCATTTTGCACTGCCTTTTGTTCTATAGATTCATCTCTATACCATCTGGTCCAGTTCCCCAGTCAAAAATATCCCTTTCTCTACCCCACCCTGTGTTCTACCTAAGTTAATACTTCTCTTTTCACATGACTTAGAAGGCTTTGCTCTTCCAATTCCAAATCAAGTTGGAGCTGCCCAGACTCCACATCTGCAGAGAAAAGAACTGTGAGTATCTAACAGGCTCCCAGGACAGCCAAAAAATGTCCTTTCCTGGGAAAGTAAATAGGATAGATTTGATTAATCTGAAGGGCTTTCACGGCACCATGTCCTGCCTGCTTATGCAGTCTCATTTATTGATAACAAATAGAATCACAATCAGAGTCAAGAGCTTATTGTTTTTAACCTTTTTGTTTCAGCTCTATCTTTATCAAATTCTCCATTCCAGTCAGACTGTGTGAGGAAAGTCTGCATAACTATCCTTTCTCAGTCTCTGAGCTCCTGTACTTTCACTGTTCCAGCAACTGAAGGACAGTCATTTTGACACAATTATATTTGTCTATAAATCTCAAATCATACTCATTTAAGTAAAACATAAAATTAGCTAAGGTGGGTAAAGTGTCCCTTGAGTTGTTAGGAGGTGACATTTCTTCATTCCTCAAAGGATTTTTCAGATCCAAATAAGGGTAATAGAGTATCTGCCATGTGCTAGGCACAAGCTTTATTTTTTATAAGCCTTCCAACAACCTTGTGAGATAAGAGGTATGGTCACATGGGGCAAGAGGCTCACATGGTTGAACACCATGCTCCCATAACTGCTGATGAAGCACACATCCCAATCCAGTCTACTGACTCCAATCTCACCGTGCCCTCTACCAAAACAGGGTTGTTGTAGCTAGGTGCTATAGAGTTGGTTCTGACTCACAGCAAGCCTAGTACAACAGAATGAATTACTGCCTGGTCCTGTGTCATCCTCAAAATTGTTGCTATGTTTGAGCCCGGTGTTATGGCCACTGTGTCAGTCTACCTCATTGAGGGTCTTCCTCTTTTTCGCTGCCCCACTACCAAGCATGATGCCCTTTTCCAGGGACTGGTACTTCCAGATATCATGTCCAAAGCCCATGAGATGAGGTCTCATCATTCTCACTTTGAAGGAGCATTCTGGCTGTATTTCTTCCAAGACAGATTTGTTTGTTCTTCTGGCAGTTCTCCATGTTTGTTCTTCATAGTATATTCAATATCCTTTGCCAACACCATAATTCAAAGACATCAATTCTTCTTTGGTCCTCCTTATTCACTGTCCAGCTTTTGCACACATATGAGCTTGTTGAAAATACCAGGTTTGTGGGAGGGAAGGACACAGGGAAGAGGTAACTATGGGGAGGGTGTGGGGAGAAAGCTGTTACATTGTGGGGAATTACAGTCAATGTCATGAAACAAATTGTGTATGAACTGCTGTATGGAAAATGAATTTGCTCTGTAAACTTTCACCCAAATCACAATAAAAATTAAAAAAAAAAAAAAAGAAAAGAAAAGAAAAACACCAACAAAGCAACCCTCCACAATCCTCAGTACCAATTGCTAGATTATTTTCAGGAAGAATGTATATCTCCCCTTCCCCTAACATTGCCAAGGAAATTCTAGCAGGAATCGCATTTGTTTAGTTAATTACTAAATATGCAGGACATAGCACACAGTAAGCATTCAACAAATATTTGTTGAATGGATTACTTCTTATTTACAGAAAGAGTTACTTCCTTGATTTTTTTTTTTTAATTTTCTACTTCAACCCCACAAAAATTATAATTTCTTTCTTTGAATGTTTTACTAAATTGGATAATGTTTCCCAAGAAATGAGTTCTTCCACAGGAGCCAGTGATCAACAGAGAGCATAGGGGAAGGGGGCATTGGCCTCAAAGCCTTGAAATATGACCAGGATGTTATTTGTCATAGTGCTTGCATAGCAGGGTGTGATTGGCCATCTTTGGTGGTGGGGGGTAGGGAAAGTGGGTAAAACAAATACAACACAGATAGTGACTACTTTTAAATTCTGATTCACAGAAATTTAGTACTTGTGCCCCTCCAAACCTTTTTTAAGTGAAAATAAAAAATTTTAGAACAGCTTTGCATTTCTGGTACTGTTTCCATATGTAACTCCACTGGCTTTTACCATGGAATGTCTACCTGGATAGACTAGAAATTACTTGATAACAGAAAGCAAGTGAGACTGAACCAAGATTTCCTTTGTAGGAACACAAATGGCACAGTGGCATGCAGGGAGAAAGATCTCACTGGCAGTAACAATAGCCACATCTGTGGAGGTACTCACTGTGGCCCAGTGGTATATATTTAATATGCTAGGTGAAAGGCTATGGTTCAAATCCACCTGCAGGAATCTCAGAAGAAAGGCCTGGCAATCTGCTTGTGAAAGGTCACAGCCTTGAAAACCCTATGGAGCAGTTCTACTCTGCACATATAGGCTGCCATGTGTGCAAAGTAGACAGGGACTATTATTATCCCCAGTTTACAGTTGAGAATACTTATCCACAAAACTCAGTGCATATATGCTGAGTGTCAATTTTATGACTGAGACCAGCCCACTGTTTAATTAGTACTGGTCCCTGTTCTCAAGAAACACAGAATCTCAGGGTGGTACAGAGCAGACAAGTTAATGAATAAAGATAATGAAGCATCACACAGGAAGATAACAAGAAACACAGGTAGACTGAGAAGTAAGTGCTACTCACCTACGTAATCCCCTTCATCTGCTCCTCACCTACCCCCAATCAGGCCACCTTCACCTTCAGATTTCATGTCTGATTCCTTGTCATAGTGGCATTCAGGTTGTCCAAGATCTAGTTCCTGTCACTTCCTCCATCAATCCACCCCAATATGTCCTGGGGAGTCAGCCTTTCTCCAAATTCACATTCCTATCTTATCTCCGTGCCTTTGCCTAAGCTTTCCCCTCCATCAAAATGCAGTGCTTGGGTTTGATTCCCAGTTCTGCCTTAACTAGCTGTGTACTCATGGGCAAAACTTAACCTCTCTGAGCCTTGGCTCTCCAGCTATAAAATGGGGACGATTGTGAAACACTGAAAAGGCTATGACTCCTGGAAAAATGTTTAATGGAAAATGGAGAGAATGACCTTCTGTTGCCCTTTGGTCAAAGTCTGGGTCCCCAAGGGCATTCACCAGGGGAAAGCTTTGTTCTCACAGAGACTAGTGGGAGGTACAGAGGCCTGACACCCTGAGCCTGAGCTCTTGCTAAGACTAGGTCTGCAGGACCACACTTGAAAGGGCTCCCACTGGCAAAAGGCAGGACAGTTTGAGCATGAAAAAGAATAATTACTTCACTGGATTGAGCACACTGAATATGTTTAAAAATCATGCATTCACAATGATACTTAAAAAATAAATAAACTCATTCTTTCACTTTGGAGAATGGTTGGGAACCAACTCATTACCCTAAAAACTAGTAGATACAGGGAAAGGACAAAGAATTTATCCTGCTTTTCCTTTATGAGAAGTATTTTAGGGTAACCAAATGGCTGATGATGAAAAGTCCTTTTATAAGAGAATTTCAGCAAATAAATGAAGAAGGAATTATAAATCAGGCTATCATCATTTTGCAACTCCAAATGAAATCATGGGAGAAACATGTAATAACCTGCTTTCATAAAGATTACAGATTTGAAAACCCTAGAGGGCAGTTCTATTGTGTCCTGTAGGATCTCGATGAGTTGGAATCAACTTGATGGCAAAGGGTTTCTTGCTTTTTTTAGCGTAGTGCCTAAGGCAACTGACTGCTAACCAGAAGGCTGGTGGTTCAAACCCACCAGCCACTCCTCAGAAGCAAGGTTGGGCAATCTACTTCCGTAGTGAAACTGCCTCAGAAACCCAAGGAGAGGCTGCTATGAATTGCGTCCTACTCAACTGCATATAACAACAACAATGAAATTATGAATATTGGCAAGGACTATCAATTGCTGCTAAATCCAATGGATAAAAGATTGATGAACTTTATAATGGATAGATAGGCTGATGGTACCTGAACCCACCAACCAATCTTAATATCACAAAAGAGAGACAAGCAGACATTATGTAACTCCTGAGGTAATGCAATATAAAACACTTATCACTATGACATTTTCTTGCCAAATAGTGAACTTGAATCTGATTAAGCCTCTAAATCTAATTATTAATTTACTGAATATACAAGGGACAATGCACATATTAAACAATGGTCCAGTGGTACAGTCAGCAAAATCCAGGAAGGAGAAAAATTTAAGGGACCAATTGATAATCTGCATTTTCAACAAATAAATGGCAAAGGAGGGGGGAGAAATGTTAAACCATCAAGAGAGACCTAAGACACTGACAAGAAAATACCATGTGTGGACCTTGCTTGGGTCCTGATTCCAACAAACCAACTGTAAAAACACACTAATAAGATAATAAGGGAAAAGTGAGCACTAACTAGATATTTGGGATAATGAGGAATTACTGTTCATTTTTCATTTGAGTGTGATAATGGTATTGTGGATATATTTTTTTAAAAAAGGAGAATATCATTTAGAGATACATATGAAATAATTTTTGGATGAAATTATATATATAGAATTGTTTTAAAATAATGTTGCAACAAAAAGAACAATGTTTTGGAGTATAGAGAAAATGAAATTGTCCATGTGTGGCTAATTTTTTAACCTGAGAAATTTATACATGGGTTTACAATACTGTCTTTTTTTTTATGTATGTTTGAAATCTTCCATGATAAAAGTTTAAAAGGAAAAAAAGAGAAGGGAAAGGAGAAGATTTGGCCCTGAAATCTTTGGGCCCTGAGGGAAACTATTCCCCTTTGGGGCAGTGACTCTTGAGTTTTGGAAGACAGAACTGGACATGCTGAACACAAAGTGGTAACAGTGGAGATTCTATTGTGGCACACATGTAATTGAAATGATGTGCATCCAGATGAAAATCATCTCCAACAAGGTCAAAGCCAAATCTCTCTAGTTTATATTGGCTTTAAGAGGATGTTTTGTTTTATTTTGGGTTTTTTTTTTTTTTTTTT
>NW_006921612.1:3077550-3082808 GCF_000298275.1 Orycteropus afer afer
CTTCTTCATCTTCTTTTATTCTAAATATGGGTTTGGACTACACTGTCCTTAAAAAATCACTCTCTGTTCTTGGAAGAATTGTGTACGTTCTTGTTCAAGCAGTGAGAATGGAAACCCAAAGATGTCAGGAAGGATGTTAAAAAAAAAGGACGGAGGCCAGACTCAGGCTGCCAAAGTCTGTTTTGTTGAAGAGCTATACAGGGCACTAGTCTTTGCAAGAAAATGAAGACTCTCGGAAATATATCAATGCTAGGTTCTGTGTTCTGGACAGATGGGGTGGTAAGGGGTGACTCTAGGGCAATACCAACCCCTGGTTGTAGGGAGTGGGTTTTTTCCTGAAGGAAAAGAAATTCCAGCTGTTAAGAATCCCTACAGAAGGATGATCTAGGGATGGAAAATGGACTTGGAAAAGAAGACTGAGGCTACAATGGGAAAAGGACTGAAGAATATTTCTCTTATTTTTTTCTCTCTCTTTTTCTCTCCTTGTCTCTCTCCCTCTCAAAGAATACAGACCTCCATTATAAGGGAAATAGGCTTAAAGGTAGGCTTGGAGTTCCGGTGGCATAGTGCCTAAGGCATTTGACTGCTAACCAGAAGGCTGGTGGTTCAAACCCACAAGCCATTCCTTGGAAGGAAGACTGAGCAATCTACTTCTGTGGGGATACCGCCTCGGAAACCCAAGGAGGGGTCGCTATGAGTTGGATCCAACTCGACGGCAGTGATTGGGGGCTGTAATTCCTTCCTGGGATAATATCTCTAATAGATGAATGTAAGCCAATACAGCCCAGGCTTAGACAACCTGGAATCCCAGGATGGTGCAAATGGTTAATACGCTCAGCGCTAATGAAGAGGCATCTTAGAAGAAAGGCCCAGCAATCTGCTTTCAAAAACCAGTCATTGACAACCTGATAGAACACAGTTCTGGTATGACACATATGGAGTCACAGTAAGTCAGAATCAACTCAATGGCAATTAGTGGTTAGATAAGTTCAAGGAAAGAACTAAAGGAGGGTCCAGAATCCCCACTAGGAATAATTCAGGAAAGGAGAAAATGGCGTTTTCCCATCTACTTCAAGTCCAGTGAAGTTACTAGTAACAATAGGTCAAGAGTACAGTGGTCTCAGGACTCTCAAAGACAAGCAAAGGGCACCAGACCAAGGTAGAGGGGAAGCAACAGAAGGGTGGGCTCAGTGTGGGCCCAGGCTGATGCAGGACAATGGGACAGCTAGCTCTACCCAGACACCGAAAGGGGACGAAGGACTTTGAAGACCAGGAGTCTATATAGGTGGGAACTCCAGGCCCAGAAACACAGAATTACAAGTTCTGGGCAAATTCTTTGAAATAGTAAAACAGAGTATGCACATTCATTACTTTTATTATTTGCTGACACCGAATATAAAGCACTTGATCCAGCACCTAGATCAGAGCAGGGAGTCACCAAAAGGTCACTTTTGCTGACATAATTTTGTTGTTGTTGTTACTATGTCTCATCATGAGGAAATGTCAACAACGTGTTATGTCACCTCTCAGCAAAACTCGCATATAGAGAGCATTATATCTCTTCTTTTGGTAAAATGAATTATTTAGTTATTGTGTAATTTTGTTTCAAAATCAGCATAAACTTTCACTGATTCATGTGAAACATACAAAATGAAATAAATACTTTTCAGTAGAGGATGTCTACTGTGGGTGAGTTCTGGATCCTGGAAGTTCTGAGAAACAAAGTAGTCTATCCCCAATATGGCCTGCCACAGCTCACTGCACTATGTCTGGAATATGCGGGTGGAATGGAGAAAAGGGACTGGACAGGGAGTTAGGAGCCCTGGATTTAAAACTGCTCTGTTACACATATTTTATGTTCATGAGATGGTTACTTAACCTTCTCGAGCTTCCATTACCATAAAATAAAAACCAAAAAACCAAATTCACTGCCATGGAGTCGAATCTGACTCATAGCAACCCCTCCTTGGGTTTCCAAGGTGGTATCACTACAGAAGTAGATTGGCCAACCTGCCTTCTGAGGAGTGGCTGGTGGGTTTGAACCGCCAGCCTTCTGGTTAGCAGTTAAATGTCTTAGACACTACGCCACCAGAGCTCCCTTATCATAAAATGGGGCTAGTAAAGTCCCTGTTGCAAGGTTTTTTGTGAGGATTAGAAACAATGAGTACAACATGCATACCTCTATGTCCAACATATAAAAAGAACCAAATACCCAGTAGCTAGATGTAGTGGTAGCAGCAGTGGTAGAGCTGGTCTCCTCCTCCTCATTCTAAATGCTCTGTCTCAGTTTGCTCATCGAGAACAGAATAAATGAAACCTGCCCAAAGGGACATCTTTGCAACTACCTAACCCAACAGCTTCATTTGCAGATAAGACCCAAGAAGACGTCATCATTGTGAACACTATCCACAAGGCAAAACTGAACGTAATAATACATTAACTTTAGCAAAAACATTTTGACTCTTAAATTTTGCTCATACAAACATTAAAATGGCCTTTCTTCTTCACTCATCCCTAACAGTAAATCTCTGTGAAGTATTAGCTCAAATAGCCTTTCTCCATGAAGTTCTCCATGACATTTCCAGCCCAAAGACCTCCTTCTCACTTTTGCATTTCTATAATACCCTTAGATATTTTTATCCCCTACTTTGCATTTTACCTTTTTGTATATACATCTTATTTTATCACACCAACCAAATTATAAGCCCCTAGGTCATACTCTTTTTTCTCCTTCCCTACCCTTCTCCGATTATTTTAGCATAAATGAAAACCCCCCAAAAAAAACCAAACCCACTGCCATTGAGTCAATTCCGACTCACAGTGACTCCCATTGAGTTTCCAAGGGTGTAAATCTTCATGGAAGTAGACTGCCTCATCTTCCTTCCCCAGAGCGGCTGGTGGGTTTTGAACCACCAACCTTCTAGTTAGAAGTCAAATGCCCTGGGCACTGTGCCACCAGAGCTCCTAAATGAATGAAAGGAGGACTGTATAATCAATTATATCTACTGTGGGGAAAAACATCTTCAATTCCTAACCAACTATAAAGGTGTCTAGCCTAATAGAAAATAATAAACACACCAAATAAACTCCTAATGTTCTCCATTTTTCACAGTACGTTTCCCATTACCTAATTTAAAAAATACCACTGATCTGGGAAGGAAGAAAGGCCTGTCCACAAGACCCAACCATAGGGAGAGAAGCACTGATTCATGAGCCTGATGATCTGTCATCATTGGCCTTCTTGAGGAAAAAAAGGAGTGGTGAATAGCTTTGGTTATTAACACACAGGTTCAGTCTCAGATAAACCCTCTCTACATGGCCAGTTACAGCCCTGATTCACATGTATTCTAACTATTGGCGTACACATCTGTTTCCCTTACCAAACCAAGCCTCTTAAGGATAGAAAATCCCAGCACCTACACTCAACCACAGTTTGAGGAAGAATGCACTAGATTATTCACTATGGCTAGAAAAACTACTCATAGGCCACAGAAATGAGAGCTGATGTTCATAGACCACAGAACACAGACCACAGATGATGCTCAGAGAGAATGTCAGAACTTAAACATCCATGAATAGATCACCTAGTACTATCTTCTCATTTTACAGATTAGGGAATTCCTTTCAAAGAGGTTCCCTAGAAAGTCTGAGGAAATCTGCCTAGTACCTGGGACTCCTGACTCCTGACACAGGAGGTTTATGGAGAAACCAGGACCCTTATGTGTGGACACATACACTTCTTCTACTTGGCCTTCTCAATATTAAATAAATTTAATCTACTAACTAACCAGAAGGCTGGCGGTTCAAACCCACCAGCCACTCCTAGGAAGAAAGGTTGGGCAATCTACTTCTGTAGTGATACCGCCTTGGAAACCCAAGGAGGGGTCGCTATGAGTCAGGTCCGACTGCACGGCACGTAACAACAACAACTGACCCCAAGGGTGAGGACACAGACATACATCTTCTAAATTATGCATTCACTTGACAGACTTCAGGAGCTCTGGGGGCGTAGTGCCTAAGGAATTTGACTGCTAACCAGAAGCCACCAGCCACTCTACAAAAGGAAGATTGGGCAAGCTACTTCAGTGGGGATGTTGATGTTGTTGTTGTTGTTATATGCCGCCGAGTCGGACCCGACTCATAGCAACCCCTCCTTGGGTTTCCGAGGCAGTATCACTACAGAAGTAGATTGCCCCATCTTCTCAGAAACCCAAGGAAGGGTCGCTATGAGCTGGAATCAACTTGACGGCAGTGAGGTTTTTTTGTTGTTTTTTTTTTGTTGTTCTTTTCTTTTCTTTTACAGACTTCAAAAAATGCCTATACACAAAGATTGAGCCCTTTAAGTCATCTGGGAATAAGTCTGAGTAAGTGAATGACGTAAAGCCCTGGTTCTATTCGCCTCTGCTAATGGAAAGGATACTCTCTTGTCTTCTTCCAAGTAGTCTATACTGCTGTCTACCTCCCCCAACACCACCACCCCATTCCATCAACAAAGGAAAAGAAGATGGCATGGAAGGAAGGAGTTCTCTATCTTATACAATTGGGGTGTTAAACTAGATGGAAAGTAGAAAATCTGAAGCAGAACTTAAGAATGTTAGACATTCTGATTTGGTTCCTAGGTTCATCAAACAAACTGGAGTCAGGAGACCTGAATTTTAGGAAAACGTGGAAGAGGCTGGGTTTGGCTTCTGTCTAGCAGTGTATGTATGTAACATATCAAGTGGTTGCCAGATGCTTTGGTTCACAAAAGTATGCAAAGGATTTCTTCACCTGACAAGCCTGCTAGCTGGGGACCACATATTAGATTCTTCCTATTCTGCCATCAAGACATCGAGGCTAGTCAATGATGTGACATTTAATACTATCCACCCTCCCCCCGCTCCAAAATTTTGTAGTGTAGACAATAGGCCTCAAACACAGAAGAGAGATCAGTAAACATACGCAAACTTGGGGGAGGTTTCTCAGAAGACCTAGGACTCTGCTGCACATGCAAATAGGGAGGATGCCCTATTAACTGTCCTTGGCATCCCAAACTCTCACAGTGCTCAGAGTCTTCATTAGAGGAAACACACAGTGGAAAGACCAAGCATGGTTACTCCCTGAAAAAGTTCACAATTGAGAGTTCTGGCAAGATGGCGGACTAGGCAGAAGGACTGCACAGACCCTCTTCAACAAAGAAAAGGGAAACCAATTAACACAGACACAGAAAATAATCTTGGACCCCCGAGCCTTGAAGGGAAGGATACAGAAGTGGACTA
>NW_006921612.1:3089260-3090609 GCF_000298275.1 Orycteropus afer afer
ATGGAGGGATGGACACTGGGAAGAGGTAACTATGGGGAGGAAGTGGGAGGGGAGCTGTTGCATTGTGGTAAACTGTGGTCAATGACATGAGACAAAGTAATGTGAACTGCTCTATGGAAAGTGAATTTGCTCTATAAATCTTCACCCAAATAAAAAAAAAAAAAGTTCACAATTGACTCCCAACTCATGTGGATAAATCTCCACTGGTGGCACCCAGGAAGCCACCTGACTGTTAGCTTTGAAATAAGGGTAAGACACCACTCCCTTGTTCAGCTACATCTGCTTTTGTGTTTAATGGCCTGGAAGAAAACCTTTACAGAGAGCATCAAGTACTCAGAGGCAGCTTAGAAAGGGCACAGAATCTAAGTTCAGACCCAAGGCTCTGACCACCTCACCCCCACCCTACTGCCCCCTTAAACTTCTGTAGCAACTTCCCATGACTCTGAGGTTAAATTCCCTAATCCTTAACCAATGCCAAATGCCAGCCTGGGAAGGCTCCCACAAGATTCCCAGCCTTACTACACAATTCCACCCTCCAAACAGTACCTTCCCTAAGGCATCTGCCCAGGGTTTGCACCATTCTCTACTCAAAGGCCAGTGAACACACTATTCTCTAAGTCAGAACACACCTCCCTCCCCCACAACCACATATAGTTATCTCCAACTCATCTTTAGATCAAGTTCCAGTCCAAGTTAGATTTCTTAACTCTCTGCTCTTATGGAATTTCTTTCCATCAGAGTAGACAGCTCCTTATCCATTCATATGTTGAATGCTTGATAAAGTCTGCCTCCTCCACTCACCTGAATGCCCCATGAGCACAAGGGCCACATGTGCGTGGCTCAACAATCTGCCCTCAATGCCTGACATACTGCAAGTATTCAATTAATGTCTATTATACAAATAAACTCAAGGAGTTTTGATATGCAACTCTGTCACTTATTATAGAACCTTAAGCAAATTTCTCAGCACCCACTGCATCACCATGAAATTTTGCCAACACTACTATAATTTTTTCTAACTTAATAGTTATTACAGAGTACCTTACTACTGCTTTCTCTTTATAAGCACATCTGAACAATTTCATTGTTTGTTGTATTTGATTATTAATATTGAATTTCCTACAGAAAATTATTTGATCATGATCTTGACCTATGTGTACCTTTCTCTAACTCATTATATAATGCAGAGATTTGGAATTTTTTAATTAATAATTGGAAAAATAATATTGTATCAAAATAAAAAGTTAAAATAAATATTATAATTTCATTAGGTAATACAAGACTTAAAATGTTTAGATATAAGCGGTTACTGCTGCAAGGCTGGTATTTCTTCGCTTGCTGAGGACTCT
>NW_006921612.1:3091634-3092535 GCF_000298275.1 Orycteropus afer afer
CAGCAGATCATCCACGGTGGACAGGTTTCAGCAGAGCTTCCACACTAAAACAGACTCAGGAGGAGGAAGGGGCCATCCACTTCTCAAAGAATTGGCCAGTGAAAATATTATGAATAGCCACCACTTGTCTGTTGGTTTGTC
Source organism: Orycteropus afer afer (assembly GCF_000298275.1). NCBI lineage: Eukaryota > Metazoa > Chordata > Mammalia > Tubulidentata > Orycteropodidae > Orycteropus > Orycteropus afer. The sequence continues at coordinate 3,091,776 of NW_006921612.1, forward strand.
ATACTGTGGTGGTCTGCATGTTGCTGTGAGGCTGGAGGCTATGCTACTGGCATCTTAAATACCAGCAGGGTCACCCATGGTGGACAGGTTTCAGCGGAGCTTCCAGACTAAGACAGACTTGGGAGAAGGAAGGGGCTATCCATTTCTCAAAGAATTGGCCAGTGAAAACTTTTTACTCTAGCAGGAAATAATGGAGTTAGAAAACAGCTCTTGTGATTAGTTTTCAGGAGCTCTTCCCCCAAAGAAGTCTGAGATATTACTATTCTTATCCTTTTTCCACAAAAGTTGGTCATTGGTAAGTAAGTGCACAGATTTCTGGGGAAACGTAATGAAAGAACAAGTGATATCTTTCAGAAATCTTAAAACCACAAGTGTTTCTGGGTTGTGGGAGTTATCTCTGACTTAAGGCAAAGCCAATTATCAGCAATGTGAAGGCTGCTGTTTATGAGGAGGTAATGGTGGCTCCTCTTTCCTTAAACCTGGACTATATGCTTCAACTAGACTCAACTGCTCCTCTATTCTTTCTTTGCTTTGGAGCCAGAGTTCTTCTGCAGACTTAGGCAGGTTACTTAACCTCTCAGAGCCTCAGTTTCCTCATATGCAAGAGAGAAATCAAACCTGCTTCCAGGAATTAAAATTCAGATTAATTTTCTAAGATTAATATAAGCTTTATAAAGTGTTAGACATTTTGTAGATTTTCAACAAGAAAGTCTCTTTTTTTTTTTGGAGAATATTTTTTTTTTATTGTGATTTGGGTGAA
>NW_006921612.1:3094046-3114603 GCF_000298275.1 Orycteropus afer afer
TATTTCTCTCAACCACTAAGGCTCCTCCAGATACATAAATCAAGGGGGGAAAAAAATGAAATAAAATCCCAGCTTAGCAAATTCAAGACCAATATTTTCTTTCACTATCAATAGGATATATCTAGTCAATCCCATTTTTTTCTCCTTTTGATGATGATTTATCAAAAACAAGAGAAGCCAAGATACCAAAATTAAGATTAACCAATTGATGCCTCCTCTGCCATAAGACCAGAAGAATGGGATGGTCCAGGTGCCCAGATACTACTGCTGAACTATAGAAGAATCCTGATTGAAAGGGAGGAAATGCAGACTTTTTAGAGACATGAAGGCTGGATGACTCTCTGAAACCTGAGATAATCTTTAAACTTTAAACCAGAAATATCCCCTGAAATCATCTTTAAACCAAACAATGTTGTTGTGGTTGTGTACTGTCGATTACAACTCACAGGACCCTAAAGGACAGAGAATTGCCCCAGAGGGATTCCAAGGTTGCTTTATGGAAGCAGACTGCTACATCTTTCTCCTGCAGAGCATCTGGTGGGTTCGAACGGCCAACCTTTCAGTTAGCAGTCAAATGATTACCCATTGCACAACTAGGGCTTCTTAAGCCAAACAATAAGTATATTTTCAACAGTAAAAAGACAAAGATTAAACAGTTGGCGTCAAGTCAGTTTCAACTCATGCTGACACCATGTGTGTCAGAGTAGAGCTGTGCTCCACGAGGATGCTAATAGCTGATTTTTTGGAATCAGATCACCAAGGCACCACTGGGTACACTCAAACCTCCAGCCTTTCAGTTAGCAACTCAGGAATTCCAAAAGAAAAATTAGACCTACAAATCAAATCTACAAGAAAGGAAAAATCAACTAAGATGTTTATTTTAATGCTATAAAATATAGTGGTAAATTTGAGGCAACAAAGCTTCCTAACAATAAGAAAATTGTTAAGTACATGAAGGTTCATGGTCTACTATAGAATTTTGTAGCCCCTGAAAAGGACAATGATAGAAATGACACAACCACTTAGAAATATGTTAACTAACTAATTTTAAATAGATTTAAACTATACAAAACACATATGGGAAGAGGCTATAAGGAATAAACAGAATGATTACTGATGTGCTGGGATGTTGTTGTTGTTGTTGTTGTTTTGTTGTTGTTGTTATTGTTGTTATGTGCCATCGAGTCAGCCCTGACTCATAACGACCCCTCCTTGGGTTTCCAAGGCAGTATCACTATGGAAGTAGATTGCCCCATCTTCCTTCCAAGGAGTGGCTGGTGGGTTTGAACCGCCAGCCTTCTGGTTAGCAGTCAAGTGCCTCAGCCACTATGCTACCAGAGCTCCCGATGTGCTGGGATAGTAGGAGTGATTTTTTTTCCCTCTATTTTCCCAACATATTGAATTGCTTTTATCCTGCTTCTAATACAATAATAAAATGTGAAGCCTATGTGATCTGGCCCTAGGTCCAGTGCTGGTTTGATGAAAGGAGCTAAGGTTCTGCAGTTGGACCTGAGTTTGAATTCCACCACTACGTTCACTGACAGGAATAGTGAGGAACAGCACTGAGCCTGGAGCCACACTGCCAGGGTAGGACTCCTGTTTTTGCCACTTAGATAAACTTAGGTAAGTTACTTATCCTCTTGTGCCTCCATTTCTTCATCTGTAAAATGGGAATAACCATATATTTACATCACTGAATTACTGTAAGAGTTAAAGTATATAATGTTATTATAAAGTATATAATGTTAGTATGTACTTTAATTCTCCCAGCAATCCAATGATATAAATGTGCTTAATAAGTAGCTCTGGTGGTGCAGTGGTTAAACCATTTGCCTGCTAACCAAAAGGTTGGCAGTTTGAACCCACAAGGCATTCCATGGGAGAAAGATGAGGCAGTGTGCTTCCGTAAAGATTTACAGCCTTGAAACCCTATGGGGCAGTTCTACTCTATCCTGTAGGGTCTCTAGGAGTTGGAATAGACTCAGTTGCAGTGGGTTTGGTTTGATTTTTGGTTTAATGTGCTTAAAACAATGCCTAGAATATATCAAGATATAGATTTTTTTATTACACAGAGACATATACACTCAAACATATATACACACATATAGATATGTGTTTCCATATGTATCTTATTAAGGGAGCTCTGGTAGTGTAGTGCCTAAGGCGCTTGACTGCTAACCAGAAGGCTGGCGGTTCAAACCCACCAGCCACTCCTCGGAAGGAAGATGGGGCAACCTACTTCTGTAATGATACTGCCTCAGAAACCGAAGGAGGGGTTGCTATGAGTCGGGTCTAACTTGACAGCACATAACAACAACAACATATGTATATTATACTTGTATGTTTATGTATATATAGAAAAATATATACATATACACACATACACATATGCCTTTATTAGTTGTTGTTGTTATTGCTGTTAGGTGCTATTGAGTCGTCTCCAACTCATAATGACCTTATGTACAACAGAACGAAACACTGCCTGGTCCTGTGCCAGTCCCATGATCCTTGCTATACTTAAGCCCATTGTTGTAGCCACTGTGTCAATCCATTTTGTTGAGGGCCTTCCCCTTTTTCGTTGACCCTCCACTTTACCAAGCATGATATCCTTCTCCAGGGAATGGTCCCTTCTGACAACATGACCAAGGCAGGTGAGACACAGTTTGGCAACTCTTGCTTCCAAGGAGCATTCTTGGCTCCACTTCTCCTAGGACAGATTTATTAGTTCTTTTATCAATCCATGGTATTTTCAGCATTCTTCATCAACACCACAACTCAAAATCATCGACTCTTCTTCGTTGTCCAGCTCTCACATGCATATGAGACGGCTGAAAAATACCATGGCCTGTGTCAGGCACACCTTAAGTCTTCAAGGACATATTATGTATTCATATATATTCATGTATTATTTATTATATATTCAGCCAATACATTTTCAGCACTTACTACGTGCCAGGCACAGTGCCAGGTTAAAGGTGAACAAAACAGTTCGTATTCTCAAGCAGTTTCCTCTGTCTAGTAGAGGAGAAAAACATTAATCAAATAATCACACAAATAGGTAATGGCACACAGTGATAAGGTCTAGGAAAGAAAAATACAAAGGAATTGAGAATGAAAATAAAGTAATCCAACCCAAAAGAGAGGGTCAGAAAAGGTGTCCCTTTCAGAAAAAGGTAGAAGAGAAGGGAGAGGGGGAGGCTCCAGGAGGAAGGAACTGCATGTGCAAAGGCCCTGAGCCCGTCCAGTGTGACCAGAGGGCAGAGTGAGGGGAATTGGCTGGAAAGGTAGGAAGAGATCAGCAGGCATTGCTAAAGGTTGTGATATATCCCCCAAGGGCAATGGGAAGACTTTAGAAGAATTTTAAGTAAAAGTGAAGGATGATCAAATTTGGATTGGATGTGTTCCTTAGCTTCTCTTAGCTTCAGTTTCCTTCTCTATAAAATGTGGATAATACCTATCTTGCACAGTAGTTGCTCAGAACTATTAAAGTTGCATAAAGTAAAATAGTGTGTCTAGAATAAAAAAGGGCTCAGTGAATAGTTATGTGAACAAAAATTGAAACATAATGCTGAAATATTACGTAAAACTTTTTAAAGTAAGAATATGTAAGGTACAATAAACAGAAAGGTTATTTTGCTCTGCTAATATAAAGAAAACCAGAGACGTGCAACCTCATTAGAAATCAAATTTAAACCGCCACTCCACACCTGCAAGAGTGGCAAAAATTAAGAAGTCTCACAATATTAAATGTTGGCAAAAATGTGGGGAGAGACAAGTCCTCATACATCACTAATTGGGAATGAAAATTAGTATAGCCATATTTACCAAATGAGTGATTTGGCAGAATCTAGTTAAACTGAAAGTGCATATATGACATATACCAGAAATTCCACCCCTTCCTGTATACAGAGATATAAAAGAATATTTAGAGCAATGTTTTCCACAATATTACAAAACAAGAAACAATCTAATTCTATCATCAGGAGAATGGATAAAAAAATGTATGTGGTATATTCATACCACAGAATATCAAACACTAAGTAAAATGAACTAGGTCTGCCAATAATATTAATATGTATGATACCATTTATGACAAAAATTTAAGGACTCAAAACAATAGATACACATTTATATAGTAAATGTGTAAAAATGTGGACAGAAAGAAGATATGCCACACTCTAGACAGTGGTTCCTCTGCAGAAAGAGGAAGAAAGGGACAGGGATAAAAGAGGACTACAAAGTGGACTTCACCTGTATCAGTCATGCCCACTGGAAGCAGCATAGTACAGTGGCACCAACACAAGCTTTGAGGCTAGATGGATTGAGATCTGAAACCCAACTCTACTCTCTTATCAGATGTTTAACTTTTTACTGTTTAAGCTTTTAAGCCTCAATTCCTCAACTATGAAATGAGAGTCCTAAAACTTACCTCATAGGCTTGTTATTATAATTATCTATTCATTCAACCATTATATTAGATACTACAGATAAAAGAAGGTACCAAATAGATGTAGATACATATAAAATACCTGGTAAAATATTTGAGGTCAATAAATATTTTCATATTTACATTATTATTATTATGGTATATTGTTATATCATCTGTATTTGGATAAATACTACAGACACAAATACATAAATTGAAGAAGGCCCATATAGGGTACTGGTTTTGAAAGCCTAAAAGGAAATGCAGACTCTGATAAGTAGAAAATTAGCTCGTCTACATATAAAGAAATAATGAACACTAATTAAGCCAAGGGGCCGCTATGAGTCGGGTCCAACTAGACAGCACATAACAACAACAATTAAGAGATTGAAAAGACAAACCCCCAACTAGGAGAAAATATTTACAAAACCTATCTGGTAAAAAGAGACAAGTATTGATTTGGGTGAAGAGAAGGGCAATGTATCGAATGTGAGTGACCAACATGGTGGCACTGAGGAAGAAGAAGACATAGAGAGGTCCATTGGGAGGTACAGTACGACAACAAAGATGAACTCTTTTGCACATACAGTACTGGGTCATCAGTGAAGGCAAACATGGATATACAGGTGGATAGATGGGTGGACAGGCTGAACTATTACATGTGTCTATGGAGCACGGAGTGTGTCCATGACCATGTATAGGTTTGGCAGACAATGTTTCTACAAATGTATTGCTATGTTCTATAAGAATTTCCATGTATACAGTAGAGCTGACAAGGAATAAGTCACTTCTTGGCCACAGCCAGGTTACCTGGAAGGAGGGAATATTTGGACCTGTGGGCCCAAGACCACAGTCACAGGGGACATCAAGCTCAATTGGCATAACTTACTACACAAAAACATTGTTCCACATCCTACACTTTGGCAAGTAGCAACTGGGATCTTAAACACTTGCAAGTGGCCATCTAGATGTAACGATGGGTCTCTCCTTGACCAGAGCAAAGAAGAATGAAGAAAACCAAAGACATTGTAAATGATTAGTCCAAGGGACTGATATACCATGTGATCCTCAGCCTATACAACTATGAGACAGCCTATACAACTATGAGACCAGCTACCACTGTCAACCACTCAGAGGCGGATATATGTAGCAGACCCCGGATAGAGTGGAAAAACAATGTAGAACAAAACTCAAAATCATTTTTTTAAAAAATGGGGGGGACCAGGTTTGCTAGTCTGTTAGAGCCTGATAAAACCCCTGAGACTATGGCCCCTAGCTGCCCTGGTCTGGAATTGAACCCACTCCTGTGGCTTCCACCTAAACAAAAGACAGGCATATGAGCTGAGCATTTACATTAGGTAGATACACTCCTTGGAGAGATCAATCATGGGACAATAGAAGGGCTGTGTATGCAAGGAGACAGCTCAGGGGGCAGGAGTGCATGGGAGGAAAGGACACAGGGAAGAGTTAACTATGGGGAGGAAGTGGGAAGGGAGCTGTTGCATTGTGGGAGATTGCAGTCAAAGTCATGAGACAAAGTGTATGTCAGCTGCTGTATGGAAAGTGAATTTGCTAGGTCAATTTTTACCTAAATCACAACAAAAATTAAATACACACACACACACACACACACATATCTATCTATCTCTGGTAAAAGACTTGTATCCAAAACACAAAGAATTATTGAAACTCAACAATAAGAAAACAAACAACTCAATTAAAAAGTGGTCAAAGGTCTGAAAAACACCTCACCAAAGATGATATACAGATGGCAAATAAGCTATGAAAAGATGCTCAACATCATATGGAGAATTGCATATGAAAACAATAGTGAGATACCACTACATACTTGTGAGAATGGCTAAAATCACAACACTGACACCACCAAGTGCTGGTGATGATAGGAAGAACAGGAACTCTCATTCACTGCAAAATGGTACAGCCACTTTAGAAATCAGTCTAGCAATTTCTTACAAAGCTCATCATAGGATCCAGTAATCATGCTCCTAGGTATTCACCCAAATGAATTGAAAACTGTGTCTACACAAAAGCCCATACATGAATAATTACTGCAGCCTTATTCATAATTGCCAAAAATTATGGCAATTTTGGCCATAATTGGCCAAAATATCTTGGTTGCTTCTTCAATAGGTGAATAAATGCTCTTCAGTAGGTGAATAAATAAGCTGTAGCACATTCATACAATGGACTCAGGGATAAAAGTGAATTATCAAGTCACAGAAAGATGTGGAGGAGGGAACTTTAAAAGCATATAGCTTTGTGAAAAAAAAACCAGTCTGAAAAAGTTATAAACTATTATATGATTCCAACTGTATGAAATTCTAGAAAACATAAAACTTTAGAGACAATAAAACGGCCAGTGGTTGCCAGGGGTTCAGGTGGGAAGATGGCTATATAGAGCAGAGGGCATCTTTAAGGCAATAAAACTATTCTGTGTGATACTTTAATGGTGGACACATGGCATGAGGCAATTGTCAAAACACATAGGACTGCATGTCACAAAGAGTAAACTATAATGTAAACAATGGACTTCAATTAATAATGAGGTCTCGATATTGATCCATCAATTATAGCAAACGTACCATCTGATGCAAGATGTTAGTAACAGAGGAAATATGGGCAGAAGGTTATACAGGAACTCTTTATACTCTGCTCCATTATTCTTTATATCTAAAACTGCTCTAAGAAATTAAGTCTATTAGTTTTATTTTTTTTCTAAGAGCTTGTTTTACATTCAACATTACGTGTACATTTAGTTTCACTCCCCATTTACCATGTCCAACCCTAACCCAGTCTCCTCCCCTCCCTACTCTGTAACCCTCCCCCTGTGCCCATCATAGTTATGTACTCCTGTTTGTCCTGCATTTCCTCAATTTGAGTGTTGGTCCTCTGGTGCCCTGTGGGCTATTGCTCTAAGGGATGTATTACCATAGAATATGTGGGTGCATCATCTTGGATTGAGTGGTTTGCATGTACATCTTGTTACTATTGGGCTAAAAGCCAGCCCCTGGGGGTGTATTTTATTTTAGACACAGAATGTATCCCAGGGCCATAGTATTGAGAGTATCACCAGATTTCATCTGACCAGTAATTCTGGCCATTATTGAGTTTTTGGATTTTGTTCCATGTTTCTCCTCCCACTCTATCCAGGATCTCCAGATTTGATCCTTTCCTGAGTGGTTGGCATTGGTGGCTGAGCACCATCTAGTTCTTCTGGTCTCGAGGGCCATCGTGTCCTAGGGCTGATTGCTTCCAAATGCCCTTGTTTTTTTGCATTCTTCTTCACCTCTGATGCTAGGGGACCAGTAGCTGCATCTTAGATGGCCACTTGAAAGCTTTTAAGACCCCAGTCACTACTCACCAATGTGGATGCGGAATAAGGCTTTTATGTATTTTGTTCTGCCAATTGAGTCTGGTGCCACCCAGCACTATGGTTCTGAGACAGTAGATCCATTGGATCTCTTTCCCATAGTGTCTGGTTGTCTGTGAGGGATTACTCTGTGTCTGTCTTCTATTGTTTCTGTAAGGACTGCAGGTATTTGGTATCATGGTGTCTGGGCAAAATTAGCCTCAGCTGAATCTATCCTTGGTCTAGAGTATATTTCTGTTCACTGACCCACGTCTGATCATCTCAGGGGTTTATGTGTTTATCTATAGCCCGGTGTTTGGTATTAATGGTAATGCAGTATTGTGGATACATTGGTTGGTATTAGCTTCTGTCGCCTCCCCCTTATGTACATAGTTCGGTCTTCTCCCATTTCCTAACACTGTCATGGTGGTCACAGATCCTTTCCATATATCCCACCCTACCTGCATCAGTGTGTGGGCCCCAACTAGTCCAAACTTAATCCCTCCCCTTCCCTCCCCATCCTGGTAACCTACAGAGTTTCCTTTCCCAAGCAAACCTTTCTTTGTCTTTTTACAGTAATGGGCTCATACAGTACTTGTCTTTCTGTGATTGACTTATTTCACTCAGCATAATGTCCTCCAGGTTCACATTGTGAGATGATTCACATATCCCTCATTGTTCTTTAATATAGCATAGTATTCCATTGTGTGCATGTACCATGATTGGGTTATCCACTCATCTGTTGATGGGCATATAGATTGTTTCCATCTCTTTGCTATGGTGAATTGTGCTGCTATGAACATAGGTGTACATATGTCTGTTTGTGTGTTCTCACCTCTTTAGGATATATTCCTAGTAATGGAATTGCTGGGCCAAATGGTACTTCTATTTTCAGTTTTTTAAGGGAACACCATACTGTTTGCCACAATAGTTGTATCATTTTATAATCCCACCAGCACTGCACAAGAAGTCTATTAGTTTGTTTAAATATTGGGAAAAAAAATTGGCTACCAAAAGTATGATTCATAAAAATAAGCAAAAATATAGCAAGGACCTGACACAAAGTAGGCACTTCTAAGTGTTGATGATTGGATACATCTCAAAATTACCTTTCTAAAAAGGACCAGGCATTGTTTCGTTCTGTTGTACATAGCGTCACTATGAGTCAGAGCCACCTCGATGGCACCTAACAACAACACAACAAAAAGTACAGTACAAAATGGCACATAATGGTGCCTTCTATCTTTAATGAACTGGGTCCTAGTAATTCAGTGGTAAACAGGAACCATGTCTAAAACATTTCACAATCAAGAAGTCCATTGTGGAAACAAGATGCCCTCCTCTTAGTTATATCTTTTTGTCTCTAAACGCCACTGCTGTAAGTCATTCAAAAGAGCTTATGATATAAATGAATAAATGCAAAGTCATTAAGGAACATAGCTAAATTAAATAATGTTCATGAAAAAAGTAGAATGTGTATACTGGCCAAGTCTAGGAGGATATAGGACTCTGCTGGGGTCCCATGGGGCCCAGATAATGGAGCTTGGTTTCTGCTGTCAAAGAACTTTGCAAGCAGTGGAGGAAAGACATGGGTAAACATGTAGTGATAATACAATGTGGTCAGCACAAAGATAGAGCTTGCCATTGCCATGATCAGGAGCTCTGGTAGCATAGTGCCTAAGGCACTTGACTGCTAACCAGAAGGCTGGTGGTTCAAACCCACTAGCCACTCATCAGAAGGAAAGTTGGGCAATCTACTTCCACAGCGATACTGCCTAGGAAACCCAAGAAGGGGTCTCTATGAGTCAGGTCCGGCTCAACGGCACACAACAACAACAACAACATTGCATGATCTAAGACTCTGAGGCAGACCCCTCAAAACTGAGCCTTGACTCACAAACAAGTCATGTCACAGCTGAAAATGGGTAGTGAAATAGTATCTCATAAACTATCCAATTTTCTTACGTCACATGTTAACATCTAAATCCAATTATAGACACGCCATAGTCTCTCCATTTTCTATGTTTCAACCAAAAGTTGTCTTAGGAAAATAAGCCATTGACCTCTATGTTGTTCTTCTTACTCAGAACTGTGCCTACAGAGGTGCCATGAAGTGGTACGATGTCTTACAAATCTTCATTCCTTGCTGTAAAAATGTAAACTTGAGTAAACCCCCAAGGTTCCCCATCCAGTACAGCTGGAACCATTTTTTAATCTAACAAAGTAATAATCTATTAGGGGAATGATACTCTGAATCATTCCTGTAAGGAAAGCAAGTAAACCTACTTGAAATGTTCTAGATGCTACAATAAAGACTCCTGGTGGCACAATGGTTAAGTGCTTGGCTAACAGAAAAGTTAGTGGTTCGCACCAGCAGCTCTGCGAGAGAAAAATGTGGCAGTCTGCTGCTATAAAGATTTAGTTACAGCCTTAGAAATCATAGGGCGCAGTTCTACTCTGTCCTATAGGGGCCGTATCAGCAATAATTGGTACAATCAGGATACTTTTCTAACCAGAAAATGTAACAATACCATTTAAATATTTTTAAGGCAACAACTTTTTAATACGAAGAAAAATATGTTACAAGTATTTGGTATGAATATGTTGTTGTTATTTGCCATAGAGTCGGCCCCGACTCCTAGCGACCCCTCCTTGGGTTTCTGAGGCAATTATCACTACGGAAGTAGGATTGCCCAACCTTCCTTCCGAGGAGTGTCTGGTGGGTTTGAACCGCCAGCCTCCTGGTTAGCAGTCAAGTGCCTTAGGCACTATGCTACCAGAGCTCCCGGTATGAATATAGTCACGGGTAAATGTTCTCAGAACACCTACAGGAAAATTGTATGTATAGCACGAAAGCATTTTTGGTAAAATTTATATTCTATATCCATGTCAAAAAGGCAAGAACACCCCAAAATGCTAACAATGGTTATTTCTAGGTGGAGGAGCTAGGTTTTTATTTTGTTTTTCTGTTTAATGTTTTCTGCTTTTTAATCTTTTACTCAAAAAAGTAAATAAATAAATTATCCCCAGAACAAAACAGAGAGCATGATCTGAAAGACTAATGCAAATAGTATTGATCTGCTCTTGCCCAGAATGAACAGAACAATTACAGACACTGCAGCTCGGAGCTCTGCTCTCCCAGGGTGCCCTGTGGGGAGACCCCTTACACAGTCAGGGCAAAGGACAGGACCAGATAACAATGTTTAGACACGTCTTTGATGTCCTCAACCATCATCCTAGACAACCAAGCAGAGGAAACAAAAGATCATTCTGGCAGGACTGGCCACAGCCGGCCATTATGCTCTCCACCTTTTGATATTCCTGCGTTTCTCAGTCCTGACCTCTGCACTCGCACACAAAGACCTCATTTGCAGGATGGTCAGCATGTCAAAAAATTCTCTCCAGATTCAGCCAGTGAAAGACTGATTTTCCTTTTTTCTTTTCCCCAAACCAGTTTTGTGTCTTCATGGACCAGTTGCACTGAGAATGGAGTTTCTGAAAAAAATTAACCAAGAAAGACAAGTTTCCTTCTAAAATAATTTTATGTTCACAGGGACTATCTTGGGATATGGGGATGACAGGTGAATTTTGCTTAACTGTGCTTTCTACTTTTTCTTCAGTGAAAACATTTGTGTAATAAAACATTTTTTAATAATAATAATTTTAAAACATTTAAACCTACACTTCTAAAACAATACTTCAGATCTATGTGTTCTATATACAGGCTTTTAAATAGTTACCTGCCAGAAGTCAAATGATGGGCACCTCACTGGAGGTGTTATCAGTCAACAACAGATCAGGCATGTCTGCAGTGGACAAAGGAGAAAAAATGGGACTCTAGACCACTCATGCCCATGCCTACCACAAGGTCAACTTCCCCCCACAGGTCAGTGAACCCCAGAATGGCCCCAGGGCACCAGTGTCACCACCCCTCTCTGGATTAGCAGGTTGCCCAGCTCCACAGCAGTAAAACTCCATAGGAATTTATACTCCCACCACCCACCCATATCCCCCATTCCCTGACTCAGTCCACACCAAGTCTTAACCCACAGTGTCCCTAAGCTGCACTGTCTTGATCGATCTCTTGACATCTAGAATTAGCTATATGAACACCTCAAATTTATTGTGCAAACTTTGTTGTTGTTGTTATGCACCGTCGAGTCAGCCCCGACTCATAGCAACCCCTCCTTGGGTTTCCAAGGCGGTATCACTACAGAAGTAGATTGCCCAACCTTCCTTCCGAGGATTTAGCCACTTTCAATGGCCCAAATGAAAACTTGTTGTGGTTCAGTCGATTCTGACTCATGTCGACCCATGTATTACAGAGTAGAACAGCTCCAAAGGGTTTTTTTTGGCTGTAATCTTTGCAGAAGCAGATCTCCAGGCCTTTCTTCCACAGTGCTGCTGGATGGGCTCAAAGCACCAACCTTCAGGTTAGCAGTCAAACAGCTGTCTGTGTCATCCAGGGACCTCTTTCATGGCCCAATATAATTTTTAAAATCTTAAAATAAATCAATGCAAAGGCAACTCAATGAAGAAAAATAATTTTTTCAATAAACAGTGCTAAAACCATTGGACATCCTTAGCAAAAAAAAAAAAAAAACACCTTGACCTAAACCTTTCCATCTTATAAAAAACTAACTCTAAACATATCATGGATTTACACATAAAATGTAAAACTATAAAACTGTTAGGAGGAAAAAAAATAGTAAATTTTTAGGACCTAGAGCTACGCAAAGAGTTCTTAGAATTTATACCACAAGCACAATCCTTAAAATAAAAAACTGACCAATTGGACTTCATCAAAACGTAAACATTTCACTCTACAAAGATATCATTAAGAGAATGAAAAAATAAAAGCTATAGAATGGGAGAAAATATTTGCAAACCATATATCAGCGAAAGAGCAAGGCCATGAAACATATAAAAGCATTCTCAAAACTCAACGATTAAAAAAAAACTAAAACAGGCAAAAGATATGAAGAGACAATTCACTGAAGAAAATATACAGACAGCAAGTAAAACCCATGAGAGATGTTCAACACCATTGTCCAACAGAGAAATGCAAATTAAAACCATAAGATATAAGAATGTCTTAAATTACAAATAATGATAACAAAAAATGCTGGTAAGGATTCAGAGAAACTGAATTTTCATACATTGCTGGTGGGAATGTAAAAAGGTACAGCCACTTTGGAAAACAATTTGGCATAAAAGCAGGTATAAAACTAAACAACTGAAATGTTGTTGTTAGGGGCTGTTAAGACGGCTCACTCACAGCAACCCTGTGTACAACAGAAACACTGCCCAGCCCTGCCCCTCCTCACAGTCCTTGTTATGCTTGAGCCCATCATTACCGTCACTGTGTCAATTCATCTCACTGAAGGTCTTCCCCTTTTTTGCTGACCTTCTACTTTACCAAATATGATGTCCTTCTCCAGGGAAGGGTCCCTCCTGAAAATAACGACCAAAGCAAGTGAGACAAAGTCTGGTCATTCTCACTTCTAAGATCCAGCAATTACACTCTTGAGCATTTATCCCTCAGAAATTAAAATTTTTGTTTAAACCAAAACCTGTATACAAATGTGCCCAACAGCTTTTTTATAACCAAATATTGGAAACAACTCAGATGTCCTTCAGTGGGTAAACGGTGAAACAAACTGTGGTACACCCAAACCATGGAATACTTCTCAGCAGTTAAAAGGGATGAACTACTGATAATTGAAATGACTTTGGCAAAACCTCCAAGGAATTATGCTAAGTGAAAAAAGCCAATTCCAAAAGGTCACACCCTGTAAAATTTCACTTCAACAGACAAAATCACAGAGAAATATAGAACAGATTAGTGGTAGTCAGGGGTCAGGGATAGGATGATGGATGGAGGGTAAAGGTCAGAGGGAAGTAGCCGTCACTATGAAAGAACACAGGGATCCTCACAGTAATGGAACTATTCTGTATATTGACTCTGTCAATGTTGTGATATTACTATAGTTTTTCAAATTGTTACCTTTGGGAGAAACTGGGTAAAGAATAAATGAAACCTCTATATTATTTCTTACAGGTGAATCTATAATTACATCAAAACAAAAATTTTAATTAAGATTAAATAAACTAATTGAACAGTGTTTCCTAAAAAATACTCCTTTGGGGAACAGCTTTCTCTAACACTATACTTCCTGAACAGTAGAGAATCCTTTCATCCAGACTCTTTGCTTTGTTAACTAGAAATTCAAGTGTGGTAACAGGGTGTGGGGAAGATAAGTTGCTGTTCCTTGCCATTCTTTCTGTGTGCGGAATCACTGGGAACTTGCAAACTTTATGCAATATTAATGAGGATTAGGGGGGAGCATCCAAGGGCCAAGTCTGAGGCAGTTCCTTTTAACCCATGTAAATGATCACAGATAAATATAAATTGAGGGACTTAAGATCTCAACAAGGCATTTTTTACCCTTTCCATAGTGATCAAATAATTGAAAGAAGACCCTGTTGGCAACCCCAGCCCCAAACTGAGAGGCCATTTGCAACCCTGTAAGTTGGGACCAGTTCACAGTGGCCAGTGCAGCTTCTCAACAGTGCAAGAATAGGACTGAAAGGCTCTGGGAGGAATAAACAGAGGTTGATGGGTCTGTTGGACTCTTGAAAACAATCACAGCAGAACTCCACCATATGATGAGTGAAAGGAAAGAAAAGAATACTGATTCCAGAAGCAATATGGATAAGGAAAGATATAGCTTTGAAGTCAGACACACAGAGGCTTGAGATCAAGCTGTGCCACCTTCCGGAGCTGTTACCTCTCTGAGCCTGCTTTTCATCCTCTAAAAAATTTCCTCCTGTACTATCATTGCCTACATCACAAAATTATGAACAATAAATAACGGTATATACCACACATCTAGCACAGGATCATGGATGTGCTCAATAACATTAGTACCTTTCCTTTCCCCCATTCATCCACATTCCAGAATACCTAAAGTCTTGCTCACTCAAAAAAAAAAAAAAAACACTTTGTCCTAACTGAGACTCAAGAGACTAATAATGATGGAAGCTAAAAGCTCAGACTCTGGGCCCAGACTGCTTGTGTCTAAATTGTTTCTTCCACTTACTCAGTGTGTGGCTTTTGGACAAGCTACTTAACCTCTCTGTGACTCAGTTTCATTCTCTGTAAAATGGGATGGTAATAATAGCACCTATTCTTTAGAGGACCAAATGAATTACTGTATGTGAGATACTGAAACAATTTCTTATTTTTTCAATGTGTCCTTCTGAGTAATATTTGGTTAGAAGAAATAAGAATATTTCCTTGGAATAAGTTTTTCAAAAACTCTGGAAAAAAAACAAATATATTGCATGATTAAAACACTAAGCTAAACCATATGGAATTACTAAAATTTTTATCATTTTTGACCTACAAAAAATGGCAATTTCATGACTCAAGCTAATTGGTAAATTTCTGAGTCTCAGTTTATGCACCTATATAATGTGTATTTTATTCCCTATATTGTGAGGTTGTGGCAAGGATTAGGATAATGGAAAATGCTGACACAAAGTAGGGAGGGGTTTAGTAAATGATGTTGTTGTTGTTGTTATGTGCCTTCGAGTCGGACCCGACTCATAGCGACCCCTCCTTGGGTTTCCGAGGCAGTACCACTACAGAAGTAGATTGCCCAACCTTCCTTCCGAGGAGTGGCTGGTGGGTTTGAACTGCCAGCCTTCTGGTTACCAGTCAAGTGCCTTAGGCACTACGCGGTAATGGTAACAAAACCACTGATCTGCTTTCCAGTCACGATGCTCAAAGAAAACAATTTATGAGCAACATTTCTAAGGAAAAGTAGGGAGAGATAAGCAGACGATATTATAGGCCAAATTCCAAGTCAAAATCATATGGTGGGGGGAAGGCTGGTACACACTCTTCCCAAAAGGTTATAGAATGACCCAGAGTCCTCAAACCATAGATACCATAGAAACACAGCAGGAGATGTAGGTGATGGTGAAAACTGACATGAGGTGGAGGAAGGAGTGGCAGTTGAAGGCTGTAACTGTCTTTAATTGTCTAGATCTAAATGGTACAATTGAAGTAGACAAACAACTCCTAAGAAGTGAAAGAGAATCCAGAGTGAGAGTTTTGCAAACTCTAGCACTTTCGAAAGCACAGTGTACTTGCTAGATAAACTCAAAAAAACCAAACTCACTGCTGTGGAGTCAGATTCGACTCATAGTGACCCCCTCCTTGAGTTTCTGAGGAGGTATCACTACAGAAGTAGATTGCCCAACCTTCCTTCCAACGAGTGGCTGGTGGGTTTGAACTGCCAGCCTTCTGGTTAGCAGTCAAATGCCTTAGGCACTATGCCATCAGAGCTCCTACTTGCTAGATAAACAGAAACAATTATTAATTTGGGTGAAGGGAAGGGGAATGTACCAAATGTGAGTGATCAACACAGTGGCAATGAGGAAGAGGAAGACATAGAGAGGTGCTTGGGAGGTACAGACAACAAAGATGAACCCTTTTGCACATACAGTACTGTGTCGTCAGTGAAGGCTGATCTACAGGTGGATAGATGAATAGACAGGCTGAACAATTATGTATGTCTATGCAGGAGGCATTTGACTGCTAACCAGAAGCTGGTGGTTTAAACCCACCAGCCACTCCCTGGAAGAAAGATTGGGCAATCTACTTCCATAGTGATACTGCCTCAGAAACCCAAAGAGGGGTTGCTATGAGTCAGATCCGACTCCACAGCAATGAGTTTGGTTTTTTTGGATGCAGGGGAGAGTGTTCCCATGACCATGTATATGGTCATTGGCAGACAATGTTTCTACAAGTGTATTTGTAGGTTCTATAAGAATTTCAAGGTATACAGTAGAGCTGACAAGGAACAAGGTTGTAGTCACTTCTTGGCCACAAAAACCTACCCAGAGGGAGTGAGATGTTGGACCTGGGAGCTGGGGACCATGGTCACAGGAGACATCAAGCTCAAATAGTATAACATACTACACCAAAAGCATTGTTCCACATCCTACTTTGGTAAGTAGTGACTGGGATCTTAAAAGTTTGCAGGTGGCCATGTAAATGCAATGATGGGTCTCTCCTTGACCAGAGCAAAGAAAAATGAAAAAAAAAAAAAAAAAGATGCATGGAAACAATTAGTCCAAGTAACTGGTACACTATGTGATCCTCAGCCTCTATGACTATGAGACCAGAAGAACTAGATGGTGCCCAGCTACAAGTGTCAAGCACTTGGAGGGGGATCTGTATAGGTGATTCTGGTTAGAGTGGGAGAACAATGTGGAACAAAACTCAAAATTATATATAAAAAAAAAGGGGGGAACCAGGTTTGCTGGTCTGATAGTGACTGGTGGAACCACTGAGACCATGGCCCTCTAGCTGCCCTTCAGGTCTGGAATTGAACCCACTCCTGTGGCTTCCACCTAAACAAAACACAGGCATATGAGCTGAACATTTACATTAGGTAGATACACTCCTTGGAGAGATTAATCATAATCATAGAAGGGCTGTATATGCATAGGGAGATAGCTCAGGGGGCAGTAGGGCATTGGAGAGAAGGACACAGAAAGAGGTAGCTATGGGGAGGAAGTGGGAGGAGAGATGTTGCATTGTGGGAGATTGCAGTCAATGTCATGAGACAAAGTATATGTGAACTGCTATAGGGAAGATGAATTTGCTCTGTAAACTTTCACCCAAATCACAATAAAATTTAAAATAAAAAAAAGGAAAATGTACTTTGGCATACTGATAAAGCCACATACTAAGAGCTAACACACTACAATATTCTAATGTCCTAGTTTCAACAAAAAAAAAGCACAAGGCACACAAAGAAACAAAATGAGGACAAGGAAATGTCTCTATGGAAGTCCAGATAATGGACACATTAAAAGACTTTAAAGCAACAGTATTAAACATGCTCAAAGAACTAAAGGCAAACAGGAAAATAATGTATGGACAAAACAAGAAAATCAGTTAACAGACAATATAAAAAGGAAACAAACAATTATTGCAGCTGAACTATATAGTAACTGCAAGAAAAAGCAAGAGGACCTCAATATCAGATTTGAGCCAGCAGAAAAAAGAATCTTGAACTAGAGGATAAGACAATTAAAATTATTGCATTTGAAGAACATAATGAAAAAACTGAGCAAAATCTTATGGAACTGTAGAATACCATGAAGAGAACCAACATAAGCATCATGGAAATCCCAACAGGAGAAGAGATAAAGAGGCAAAATATATATTTTTTAAAAATAAAATTTGACAAAAAATATGAATCTACAAATCCAAGAAGCTTAACAAACTCCAAGCAGGATAAAATTCAGATCCACATCAAGATACATTATAAATTTACATTGTAGTGAATTGCAGTCAATGTCACGAGACAAAATGTGTATGAACTGCTATCTGGAATATGAATTTGCTCTGTATATTTTCACCCAAATCACAATAAAAGATTTAAAAAAAAAAAAAAGATACATTATAATTAAACTCTCAGAAACCAAAGATACAGAGAGAATCCTGAAAGTAGCAAGACAGAAGCAAACTGTCAAACACAAGGTATCTTCAGTAAGATTAGTGTCCATTTCTCCTTAGAAACCCAGGAGGCAAGAAGTAGTGGGATGACATATTTAAAATGCTGAAAGAAAAGAACTGTCAACCAAAACAAAGGCAAAAGTGATTTTCAAAATGAGGAAAAAATTATGAGATTCTGAGATAAACAAATGCAAAGGGAATCTGTAATGACCTGTCCTACAAAAAAATGCTAAAGGGAGTTCATTAGATAGAACTGAAAAGATACTAGACAATAACTCAAAGACATACATGGAAAATAAAGATCTTCAACAAAAGTAACCTCATGGACAAATATGCTGTTGTTAGCTGTCGATGAGTTGGTTCCTGACTCATACTGACCCCAAGTACAGCCAAGCAAAATGTTGCCTGGTTTGCACCATCCCTATGATCAGTTATAAATCAGAATTTTGTCATTCACAGGATTTTCACTGGCTGATTTTTGGAAGCAGATAGCCAGCCTTTATTCCTAGTCTTTTTTAGTCTGAAAGCTTCACTGAAACCTGATCAGCATCATATCTACCCATAAACTTCCACCGATAAGACAGGTACTGATAGTGCACAAGGTGTACTGTACAATCATTGAATCCAGTTCTCCCTAATGGCAGTCAGGAATTCAACTACTGAACCCCCAGTGCCTTATTATGGGCAAATATAAGGGACAGTTAAATGATATTGTTGAATTACAACACCAGTAGCTATGTCCTTCATGACTCAGGAAAACAAAAGTATCATATATATTTATAATTTTATGTTATTAGACACATATGCAAAAAGATACAATTTATGAGAACAACAACATGGAGCAGAGGGACATAGGAATAGTTTTTGTATGTTGCTAAAGCTGATTAGGAGCTCTGGTAATGTAGTGCCTAAGGCACTTGACTGCTAACCAGAAGGCTGGAGGTTCATACCCACCAGCCACTCCTGAGAAGGAAGGTTGGGCAATCTACTTCTGTAGTGATACCACCTCGGAAACCCAAGGAGGGGTCGCTATGAGTCAGGTCTGACTCAATGGCAAATAACAACAACAACAAAGCTGATTAAGTTCTACCACTCATCTGTCAGTTTGTCATACTGTGGTGGTTTGCATGTTGCTGTGATGCTGGAGGCTGTTGTTGTTAGGTGCCATTGAGTTGTCTCAACTCATAGTGACCCTATTATGTACAGCTGAACAAAACACTCCCCCAGTCCTGTGCCAGCTCCACGATCCTGCCTATACCTAAGCCCATCATTATAGCCACCGTGTAAATCCATCTTGTTGAGCACCTTCCCCTATTTCACTGACCTTCCACTTTACCAAGCGTGATATCCTTCTCCAGGGAATGGTTTCTTCCTACAACATGAAGGTGAGACGAAGTCTAGCCATTCACTTCCAAGGAGCATTCCAGCTGCACTTCTTCCAGAACAGATTTATTAGTTCTTTTAGCAGTCCATGGTACTTTCAGCATTCTTCGCCAGCATCACAACTCAAAAGCATTGACTCTTCTTCCTTATTCTTTATTCATTGTCTTCCTTATTAATTGTCCAGCTCTCACATGCATATGAGGCACTTGAAAATACCATGGCTTGTGTGAGGCACACCTTAGTCCTCAAGGAGACATCTTTGCTCTTCAGCACTTGAAACAGGTCTTTTGCAGCTGATTTGCCCAGTGCTATATGTCATCTGATATCTTGGCTGCTGCTTCCATTGGTGTTGACTGTCGAAGCAAGTAATATGAACTATTTGACAACTTCAATCTTTTCTCCATTTATCATGATGCTGCTATTGGTCCAGTTGTGAGAATTTTTGTTTTCTTTATATTGAGGTATAATTCATACTGCAGACTGTATTCTTCAATCTTCATCAGTAAATGTTTCAAGTCATCCTCATTCTCAGCAAGCAAAGTTGTGTTGTCAGCATATTGCAGGTTGTTGATGATTCTTCCTTCAATCCTGTTGGCACTTTCTTCTTCATGTAGTTCAGCTTCTTGGATTATTTGCTCACCGTAGAATTTGGGTAAGTATGGTGAAAGAATACAATCCTGACACGCTCCCTTCTTGATTTTTAAACCATGCAGTGTTCCCTTGTTCTGTTCGAATGACAGCCTCCTGGTATATGTACAGGTTCCTCATGAGCACAATCAAGTGTTCAGGAATTCCCATTCTTCTCAATGTTATCCACAATTTGTTATGATCCACACAA
>NW_006921612.1:3114755-3115844 GCF_000298275.1 Orycteropus afer afer
ACATTCTGTGGGATCACCTTTCTTTGGAATGGGTACAAATATGGATCTCTTCCAGTCAGTTGGCCAGGTAGCTGTCTTCCAAATCTCCTGGCATAGCTGAGTGCCTCCAGTGTGGCATCCATTTCTTGAAACATTTCAACAGGTATCCTTATTTTTCACCACTTCCTTCAGTGCAGCTTCAGCTTCTTCTTTCAATACCATTGGTTCTTGATCATATGCCACCACCTGAAATGGATGAACATCAACCAATTCTTTTCGGTACAGTGACTCTGTATTCCTTCCATCTTCTTTTGATGTTTCCTCCATCATTCAATATATTCCCCATAGAATCTTTCAATAATGCAACTCAAGGGTTAATTTTTTTCCTCAATTCTTTCAGCTAGAGAAATACCAAGTGTGTTCTTCCCTTTTAGCTCTCTAACTCCATGTCTTTGCACATTTCATTATAATAATTGATTTTGTCTTCTTGAGCTGCTCTATGAAATCTTCTGCTTAGCTCTTTTATCTTGCCATTTCTTCCATTTGCTTTAGCTACTCTCTGTTCAAGAACACATTTCAGAGTCTCTTCTGACATCCATTTTGGTCTTTTCTTCCTTTCCCGTCTTTTTAATGACCTTTTGCTTTCTTCATGGATGATATTCTTGATGTCATCCCACAATTCCTCTGGTTTTCAGTCATTGGTGTTCAATGCACCAAATCTGTTCTTTAGATGGTCTCTAAATTCAGGAGGGATATAATCAAGGTCATATTTTGGCTCTCAGGGGCTTGTTTTAATTGTCTTCAACTTCAACTTGAACTTGCATATGAGCAGTTGATGGTCTGTTCCACAATCAGCTCATGGCCTTGTTTTGGCTAAAGATACTGTGCTTTTCCATTGCCTCTTGCCACAGATGTAGTCAACCTGATTACTGTCTACTTCCAATCGCCTGGTATGCATGTGAGAGCTGGACAATGAATAGGGAAGACCGAAGAAGAGTTGATGCTTTTGAGTTGTGGTGCTGGAGAAGAATGCTGAAAGTACCATGGACTGCTAAAAGAACTAACAGATCTGTCCTGGAGGAAGTGCAGCCAGAATGCTCCTTGGAAGCA
>NW_006921612.1:3115944-3121215 GCF_000298275.1 Orycteropus afer afer
CATGCTTGGTAGGGTGGAGGGTCAACGAAAGAGGGGGAGGCCTTCAGGGAGATGGATTGATACAGTGGCTGCGATGATGGGCTCGAGTATAGCATGGATTGTGGGGCTGGCGCGGGATCGGGCAGTGTTTCGTTCTGCTGTGCATGGGGTCGCTATGAGTCGGAAACGACTCGACGGCACTTAACAACAACTACAACACATCTGTTGAAGTCCATGTGTATAGCCACCATTTGTGCTGTTGAAAAAAGGCACTTGCAATGAGTAAGTCATTGGTCTTGCAAAATTCTATCATGTGATCTCCAATGCTATTTCTATCACCAAGGCCAAATTTTCCAACTACTGGTGATTCTTCTTTGTTTCCAACTTTTGTATTCCAATCACCAGTGATAATCAGCACATCTTGATTGGATTGCATATTCGGTCAATTTCAGACTGCAGAAGCTTGTAAAAATCTTCAATTTCTTCATCTTTGGCTTTGGTGGTTGGTGCGTAAATTTGAACAATAGTAGTATTAACTGGTCTTCCTTGTAGGCGCATGGATATTATCGTATCACTGATAGCATTTTTCTTCAGGATAGATCTTGAAACATTCTCTGTGATGATGAATGCCACACCATTCCTCTTCAATTTGTCATTCCCAGCATAGCAGATCATATGGATCATAGGGTTGCCTGATTCAAAATGGTCAAAACTGGTCCATTTCAGCTCACTAATGCCTAGGATACTGATCTTCATGCACTCCATTTCAATTTTGACAACTTCCAATTTTCCTAGACCCCTATTTCATACATTCCATGTTCTGATTATTAATGGGTGTCTGCAGCTGTTTCTCCTTAGTTTGAGTCCTGCCACGTCAGCAAATGGGGGTCCTGAAAGCTTTACTTTACTCATGTGATTAAGGTCTGTTCTACTCTGATGAAGCAGCTCTTTCCCAGTCATATTCTGAGTGCCTTCCAACCTGAGGGACTCATCTTCCGGCACTGTATTGGACAATGTTTCAGGGATATTCATAAAGTTGTCTAGTAGTATATTAGACAGTGTTTCTCTGCTATTTGTACGGTTTACCCTGGCCAATTCTTTGAGAAGTAGATGGCTCCTTCCTTCTTCGGAGTCTGTCTCAGTCTGGCAGTTATGCTGAAACCTGTCCCCCATGGGCAACCCTCCTATTATTTGAAACACTGGTGGTACAGCCCCCAGCCTCACAGCAACACACAAGCCACCACAGTAGGACAAACTGACAGACAAGTTCATCTCCCTTAGTTGTTCCAAACCTCTCCACCCACTTCCTGGCCTTCCCCCTACCTGTTCCACCCCCCAGCCCTGGCTTCTTCTAGCAGCTTCCTGCATGGATGGGTTCTCTCCCTCCCTCCCTTTACCAGGATTGGGGCTGTCAGCCCTGGCTTCTTCCAGCAGCTGGAGGCTATGCCACCATTATTTCAAACATCATCAGGATCACCCATGGTGGACGGGTTTCAGTGCAGCTAGCAGACTAAGACAGACTAGGGAGAAGAATGGGGTTGTAGTAGTTATGTGTCCACTTGATTGGGCCTAGTTTTGAGTGGCTGGGAAGCTGGATATAGTATTTCCCAAGACGAGACTGGTAATCAACTCCATAGTGGAATCTACTGTGAGCAGTAGTAGCTGCCTTAGAGATATGGTCTACTTATGATATACAAGAAAAAGCTTTGAAAAAGTCTCAAGCTATCTGGCATGCTTGGATCCTGCATTTAGCTGAGTCTTCATTCAGCAGCCTGTCTTGTTATCTGCCAATCTTGGGACTGTTAATGGACTTGAAATAGTGGCCTGCTGTGTTCCTTGATCATTTGGGGGCTGTGCCATTTTACTTGTCAACCTTGAGTTTGTCAGCCTCAGCAGCCAGCAGCTGTCTGGGTTAAGAGAAGCCTCCAGCTTCAGTGGGCTGGGAGCAAGGGGCAGAGCTGAAGCCCGAGATCAAGGGACTTTCACCTAGCCCCTAGACCTAGTACTTTGAACTCAGACTTCCAGCCCCCTAAACTGTTTGTTAAATTTCTGTTTGTTAAAGCCACCCATTTGTGGTATCTCTGTTAGAGTGGCACTGGAGGACCAAAAGAGGGGCCACTCACTTCTGAAAAAACTGGCCAGTGAAATCCTTATGAATAGCACTGAAACACTGTCCAATATATTAATAGAAAACTTGATGAAGTTTACCCATATGATTAAGATTTCCTTTACCCATATGATTAAGGTCGGTTCTATTCTGATGAAGCAGCTCTTTCCCAGTCATATTCTGAGTGCCTTCCAACCTGAGGGGCTCATCTTCTGGCACTGTATTGGACAATGTTCAGGGATATTCATAAAGTTGTCTAGTAGTGTATTAGACAGTGTTTCTCTGCTATTCGTAAGGTTTACCCTGGCCAATTTTCTTATATAGTGCCAGAAGATGAGCCCCTCAGGTTGGAAGGCATACAAAACACAACTGGGGAAAAGCTGTCTCTTCAAAGCAGAGTTGACCTTAATGACATGGATGGAGTAAAGCTTTCAGGACCTTCATTCACTGATGGTGCATGACTCAAAATGGGAAGAAATAGCTGCAAACATCCATTAATAAGTGGCATGTGGAATGTACAATATATGAATCCAGGAAAATTGAAAGTTTTCAAAAATTAAATGGAATATATGAAGATCAATACCCTAAGCATGAGGGAGCTGAAACAGACTGGTATTGGCCATTTTGAATCAGATAATCATATGGTCTATTATGCCAGGAATGACAAATTGAAGAGGAGTGGCATCACATTCATCATCAAAAAGAATGTGTCCAGATCTATCCTGAAGTACAACGCTGTCAGTAACAGGATAATCTCCATATACCTACAAGTAAGGCCAGTTAATAATACTATCATTCAAATTGACATACCAAACACTAAAACCAAGATGGATAAACTAAAGATTTTTACAAACTTCTACAGTCTGAAATTGACCAAACATGCGATCAAGATGTATTAATTATTACTGGTGACTGGAAGGCAGAAGTTGGAAACAAAAAAGAATCACTGGAAGTTGGAAAATATGTTGGTGACAGAAATGACACCAGAGATTGCATGATAGAATTCTGCAAGACCAATGACTTATTCACTGCAAACACCTTTTTTCAAAAATATAAACAATGAATATACACATGGACCTCACCAGATAGAATACACAGGAATCAGATTGACTACATCCATGGAAAGAAGCAATGGAGAAGCTCAATATTTAATTATCTTCAATAGAGAGAGAGTGAAAGCATTTCCCTTACAAATGAGTACCAGACAAGGATGTCCTTTATCACCACTCCTATTCAATATCATATTGGAAGTCCTAGGCAGAGCAACAAGGCAAGAAAGGAAAACAAAGGACATTCAAATTGGCAAAGAAGAACTAAAACTATCTCTATTTACAGATGATATGATCTTTTTATTTTTTTAATTGTGATTTGGGTGGAAGTTCACAGAGCAAATTCATTTTCCATACAACAATTCATACATATTTTGTTTCATGACATTGATTGCAAACCTCACAACGTAACAGTCCTTTTCCCACTTCCTCCCTGTGGCTATCTTTTCCCTGTGTCTTCTTTCCTATGGCAGATGATATGATCTTATACAAAGAAAATTCCAAAGACTCAGCAAGAAAATTACTGGAACTAATTGAAAATTCAGCAAAGAAGCAGAGTACAAGAGCAACATAAAAAAAAAAAAAAAAAAAAAATCAGTTGGATTACTTTACACTAACAAAGAGAACTCTGAAAAGGAAATCAGAAAAACAAACAGCATTTACAATAAGCATCCAAAAGATGAAGTACTTAGGAATAAATCCAAACCAGAGATGCAAAAGACCTATACAAAGAAAACTACAAAACACTATTACAAGAAACAAAAAGACACCTACAAAAATGGAAGAATATACCATGCTCCATGGATCAGAAGACTTAACATCATGAAAATGTCAATACTACCCAAAAAGATCTGCAGATATAATGGAATCCCAATCCAGATTCCATCATCATTCTTTAAAGAAATGGGAAAACTAATCACCAGCTCTATATAGAAAAAAAAGATCCCAGATAATAAAGCAGTACTAAAGAATAAGTATGGGAGATCTGGTGGCTTAGTGCCTAAGACATTTGACTGCCAACCAGAAGGCTGGCAGTTCAAACCCACCAGCCACCCCTCAGAAGGAAGGTTGGACAACCTACTCCCGTAGTGATACTGCCTCGGAAACCCAAGGAGGGGTCACTATGAGTTGGATCCGACTCAATGGCAGTAAGTTTTGTTTGGTGTTTAGAAAGAAGAAGTATAAACTTGGAGGCCTCACACTTCTGGATCTCAAAACACAGCCAAAGAAATTAAAATAGCCTGGTACTGGTATGATGACAGACACATAAACCAAGGGAACAGAATTGAGAATCCAGAACAAACTCCATCCACCTATGGACAGCTGATCTTTGGCAAAGGGCTGAAACTCATTGAATGGGGGAAAAGACAGTCTCTTTAACAAACGGTGCTGGTAAAACTGAACATCCATTTGCATAAAAATGAAACAAGACCCTTATCTCACATTCAAGTTGGATCAAAGGCATGTATGTACAACCTAAAACCATAAAGATCATCAAAGAAAAATTAAGGACAAGCTTAGGGGCCCTGATCCATGGCTTAAATACACTATCACACATAACTAAAAATGCACAAACATCAGAAGACAAAATAGATGAGTGAGACCTCCTAAAAATTAGACAATTAAGCACATCAAAAGATTTCACCAAAAGAGTAAAAAGAAAAATTTTGGCAATGACATATTGGACAAGGGGCTAATCTTTAAAATTTATAGAAAACTTTAACACCTCAACAACAAAAAGACAAATAATCCACTCTAAAAAAATGGGCAGAGGACATGAACAGATACTTCACCAAAGGATACATTCATGCAGTCAACAAACACATGAAGAAATGATCATAATCATTAGCAATCAGAGAGGTCTGTAAAAAGACAAAGAATGGTTTGCTTGGGAAAGGGGACTCACTTTGTAGGTTACCAGAGTGGGGAGGGAATGGTAGGGATTAATTCCAGGCTAGTTGGGGCCCACACACTGATGTGGGTAAGGGGAAGAATATATGGAAAGAGTCTGTGTGTAACCACCATGATAACATTAGGAAAAGGGAGGACACTGAATTGTGCACATAGGAGATATACGACAGATGCTTATACCAACCAGTGTGCCCACAATACTGCATTACCATTAACACCAAACAC
>NW_006921612.1:3121619-3123326 GCF_000298275.1 Orycteropus afer afer
TACCATCTCAAGACCATAGTACTGGGGGACACCAGACTCAACTGGCACAACAAAACACATAAAAGTCTTGTTCCTCATCCTACACTGGTGAGTAGCAACTGGGGTCTTAAAAGCTTTCAAAGTGGCCATCTAAGATGCACCTAATGGTCTCCTAGTGTCAGAAGCGAAGAAGAGTGCAAAAAAAAAAAAAAAAAAAAAAAACCCAAGGCCATCAAGGCCATTTGGAAGCAATCAGCCCTAGGACATGACAGCCCTCGAGACCAGAAGAACTAGATAATGCCTGGCTACCAATGTCAACCACTCAGAAGAGGATTAAATCTGGAAATCCTGGATAGAGTGGGAGGAAAAATGTGGAAGAAAATCCAAAAATTCAATAATGACCAGAATTACTGGTCAGATGGAGTCTGGTGAGACCCCCAATACTATGACCCTGGGATAAATTCTGGGCCTGGAATAAAATTCACTCCCAAGGGCTGACTCTCAGCCCAACAGTTAACAAGATATACAAGCAGACCACTCAACCCAGGGTGATGCACCCACATACTCTATGGAAATACATCCCTTAGAGCAATAGACCATGGGGCACCAGAGCAGCAACATTCACACAGAGGAAATGCAGGACAAATAGAAGTACATAACTATGAGGGGCACAGGGGGAGGGTTATTGGGCAGGGAGGGAAGGAGACTGGGTTAGGTTGAGTATGGTAAATGGGGAGTAAAACCAAATATACACATAATGTTGAATGTAAAACAAACTCTTAAAGTAAAATAAAATAAAAACAGAAAACAGACTTCCAGTAATATGGTGGAATAGGCAGACAAGCTACACAGACCCTCTTCAACAAAGAAAAGAGAAACCAATTGACAGATATAAAGAAGATAATCCTTTAGTCCTGAACTTTGAAAGGAAGTATACAGAAGTGGATTAGGCACCATCTAGTGGACAAACCTAAACAAAAGCGGAATCTAAAAATAGGCTCAGTTTGCCAAGGCTGGCTGGGACATACGGGAGGCTAACAATGGGAAAGGAGACAGGTGGTGAGCATATAAGTGCTGTCAACTAGCAAATAGAGAAGCACAGCACAGCACCCTGCTTACATAGATAACAGACAAAGAAAACAAAAACTGTGGGCAAGTCACTCCAACATGCAATCACCAATTAAATATAAACACAAAAACGTCACAATGCCTCAGGGACAAGAGACCATCACAGTCACCACAAAGAAGCAAGATAAAGCAGGAGAAACAAGGGACCAGGATACAGACCCAAAACACATCACTTTGGAAGGTGCAGCATTGGAACTCCCTGATAAGGAATTCAAAAGAAGTATATTTAGGTACCTTCCACGAACCAAGAGACAGATCAAGGAAAACATTGACAAAATTGAGGAAAACCCTAGAACAATTTTGAAAGACAATACAAGAACAAAATGACAAAATAAATGAAAAATTGGAAGTGATACAAAATCTACAGATAGAAATCCAGAAGATTAAAAGTAAATTTTCAGAAATAGATAACACACATTGAACAGGCAAAGGAGTAGAACTGAATCAATGGAAGACAGAATTAGTGAGACTGAAGGCAAATACTTCAACACTTTTTTGGAAAGGGAACAATCAGAAAAAAGATCAAAACAAAATGAAGAAAGCCTAAGGTTCATGTGGGATATCATCAAAAGGAATAACCTACATGTAATCAGAATTCCA
>NW_006921612.1:3123826-3134215 GCF_000298275.1 Orycteropus afer afer
AACCTTACAAGAGATGCTAAAGGGAGTCCTTTGATCAGAGAACCAACAACAGCAAACAACAACTGACCATTAACACACATGATGACATAACCCAGAAATCAACCCAGTTATGGAAGTATCCAAAGTAAATAAGCCTACAAGATTGTAAACAGGGAACCAGAGACATCAATTGACAAATGAGGACAAAAACAAACCAAAAAGAAAACAATTGTGTAGTTACAGAACTTCTAAATGGTAGGGAAGTCAAGAAAACTACAAGTTAGAACAGACTGTTCTAAGCTTGGGAAGAAAATTAAAAATCATAGCCTCAGAGAAAAATGATAAGCCTGCACATCAAAATAAAAAAGAGGCACACAAATATTTAGCAAATATTAAAACAATAACAATGAAGGAAGTGATAACATGATTCATAAACAAAACGAGCTTGGCACAGAAAATTATATGGAACAAAGAAATCAATACCACAAAAAAGCACACAACAAAATGACAGCAACAAATTCTTACTTGTCAATAATTACATATCTGACAAGGGACCTACCTCTAAAATTCATAGAAAACTCCAACACCTCAACAACTAAAAGATTAACAATCCAATTTAAAAATGGGCAGAAGACATGAATAGACATTTCACCAAAGAGGACATTCAGGCGCCCAGCAAATACATGAAGAAATGCTCACGATCATTAGCTATCAGAGAGATGCAAACCAAAACAACGAGATACCATCTTACCCCAGCACTAATGGCAAAGTTCAACAAGACAGAAAATAACAAATGCTGGCAAGGATGTGGAGAGATTGGGACTCTCATACACTGCTGATGCGACTCTCAAATGACACAACCACTGTGGAAAACAGTATGGTGATTCCTTAAAAAGCTAGAAGAAGAAATACAATTTGACCCAGCAATCCCATTACTAGGTATATATCCTAAAGAAGTGAGGGCCAGAGTTGAACCACTGAGACTATGACCCCTAGCTGCCCTTCAGGTCTGGAATTGAACTCACACCTGTGGCTGCCAGCCAAACAAAACACAGGCATAAGGGTTGAACATTTACCTAAAGTAGATATACTCTTTGGAGAGAACAATCATGGGAGAAAAAAGGGCTGTTTACACACAGGGAGACAGCTCAGGGGACAGGAATGCATGGAGAGATGGACATAGGGAAGAGGTTAACTATCGGGAGGAAGTGGGAGGGGAGCTGTTGCATTGGGGTAAATTGTAGTCAATGTCATGAGACAAAGTGCATGTGAACTGCTGTATAGAAAGTGAATTTGCTCTGTAAATTTTCACCCAAATCACCATTAAAAAAAAAAAAATTAAAAAAACTTGCAAGTGTCCATCTAGATGCAATGATGGGTCTCTCCTCATCCACAGCAAAGAGTGAAGAAAACCAAAGATGCATGGAAACAATTAGTCCAAGCAACCATGCGATCCTCAGCCTATACAACTATGAGACCAGAAGAACTAGATGGTGCCCAGCTACCACTATCAACCACTAGGAGGGAGAACTATGTATGAGATCCTAGATAGAATGGGAGAACAATGTGGAACAAAACTCAAAACCATTTGGAAAAAAAAAGGGGGGGGAGGACTAGGTTTGCTGGTCTGATAGAGCCTGGTGGAATCACTGAGACTGTGGCCCCTAGCTGCCCTTTAGGTCTAGAATTCAACCCATACCTGTGGCTTCCAGCCAAACAAAAGACAGGCATATGAAGTGAACATTTACACTAGGTAGATACACTCCCTGGAGAGATCAATCATGGGAGAATAGAGGGGCTGTGTACGCACACAGAGACAGCTCAGGGGGCAGGAGTGCATGGAGGGATGGACACAGGGAAGAGGTAACTATTGGGAGGAAGTGGGAGGTGAGCTGTTGCGTTGGGGTAAATTGTAGTCAATGTCATGATACAAAGTGTATGTTAACTGCTGTATGGAAAGTGAATGTGCTCTGTAAATTTTCACCCAAATCACACACACAAAAAAAAGACCAGGCTTACTGGCCAAATAAAGACTGCTGGAACTCTCAAGACTATGGTCCTTGATCATTCCTCAGACCTGGAACTGAACTCACTTCCATACTGAAATTTCAGTCAAACAAAACACATGTCTACGAGGTGAACAATAATTCTGGTAAGGTAGACATTCCTTAGAATAATCAACCATTCCAGATCAAAAGAGCAGCATTTCCCCAAAGAAAAAGTTCAGAAGGCAGGAAGGGTTAGGAGAGAAGGAAGAATGGAAATGAGAAACACAGGGAGGATGTGGGAGGAGTGATGTTACATTGAAGGGACGACAATCAATGACATGAAACAAAATGTGTGTGAATTGTTGAATGGGAAACTGATTTGCTCTGTGAACTTTCACCCTGCAAAACGGATATGGGAATGGCATCCTCAACTGACCTCCTCTAACTTCACAAGGACACAGAATCACCATCAGCAGCCCAAGGCCATCACCCTCTAGCTTTTTCATCAACTCTGACACCAACTATTCTTCCCACGGCACTCACTATTTCTCTGCTGGGTTTGCTAATCCCTTGCAATGGCCACAAAGAACTCACAGACAACACTCATGATTATGGGGCTTGTTAGGGAAGTAACAGGCTACAATTTAGGTTCAGGAAAGCGTTGAGGATACAATTCTTCAATCAAGACAGTCTCCCCCCCTGCTATACCCTCAGGAACACTTCTCAGCCTGGCCTCTGCCCTGCTCAGGTAAGAGTTACAAATCTCTTCCAGCTCTGCTGATAGGTACATCTCGGTGCACTCCCATTCCACCAGTAAGCCTCCTGTCAGCCTTCTCTCTCCATGGGCCGGCAAACCTGTCACTCTGTCTCGTACCTCTTCGTCATCACTGCTGGCTGTTTCTGCTGGCTGTCACTGCCAGCCATCTGTGCCAGCCATCTCTGCCAGCTGTTTCTCTGCCAGGGAGGTCCAGCATAGGGATCTTAGGTCCAAAGATACACTCCATTCCACTCTACCTCCTCCATTCCACCTCTGGCTCTTCTCTCTTGATGGCAGTGAGATCCCCCTTTCTGTCTTTAGGAAGGCTCATTTTAATCCTAGCAGAATGACAAAACTAACCATGCCCCACATTAGAGTTCCATACACCTTATTTGAATGGTCTCACTCCCACAAGGGTGCAATGTACCTTATTTACATTACCAACTTGTGGCAATGTAAAGCTATTCAATCCCCTTGGCAAGCCATAAGCACCCTGCATTTGCATAGTTCCACCTAGTAATCGGTGGGAGTCACAATGACTAGAAAAGTCATCCAAGCAATTTATTCTATCACACACCCAAATCACAATAAAAAGTTAAAAAAAAAAAAAGAGGAAGAAGATACAACAGTTATAAATATATACACAGTTAACATCAGAGCACCAAAATATATGAAGTAAACACAGACAAAATTAAAGGGATAGAGACAACAGTTCTACAATAATAATTGAAAGTTCACTCATTATACCACTTTCAATAATGGATAAAACATCTAAAAATAAGATCATAAGGAAATAGAGGATTTGAACCCTATAAACCAAGTCACTATAGTGTTGCTACGAGTGAGAATCAACTTAGTGGCAGTGGGTTTGGGTTGGTTTTATAAACCAAGTAGACCTAAAAGACATCTCTAGAATATTCCACCTAACAACAACACTACACATACTCTTCTCCAATGGACTTAGATCATTCTCCAGGATAGACTAATGCTAGGTCAAAAAACAAGTCTTAATAAATTTTAAGAGATTCAAATCATACAAAATCTCATCTCCAGCCACAATGGAATCAGACTAGAAATCAGTAACAGAGGAAAATTGCAAAATACACAAGTATTAAACCACACAAGAAATTAAACCACACATTATTAAACAACAAATGAGCAAAGGACGAAATCAAGAGAGAAATAAGAAAATAATTTCATTAGAGTCAAATTAAAATGAAAACACAACATTCTAAAACTTATGGGTAGCAGTCAAGTCAGTGCTCAGAGTGAAATTTACAGTGGCAAATACCTACATTTAAAAAGATATCATATCAACAACCTAACTTTACAACTTGAGGAACTAAGAATAGTAAACGAAGCCTAAAGGTTTCAGAAACAAGAAAATAACAAAGATCAAAGCAGAGATAAATGAAATAAAGAATAGAAAAACATTAGAGAGAATCAGCAAAACCATAAGTTAGTTCTTTGAAAAGAGCAATAAAATTTACAAACTTTTAGCCAGACTAACAAAGAAAAAAAGAGAAAAGATGTAAATCACTAAAAGTAGAAATAAAAGTGGGGACATTATAACTGACCCAGCAGAAATAAAAAGGATAAGAAAATACTATGAACATTTTATGGCAACAAAATAGATAACTTAGATGAAATGGGCAAATTCCTAGAAATACATAAGCTACCTAAATTGACTCAAAAAGAAATAGAAAAATTCATCAGACCCATAACTAGTGAAAAAATTAAATCAATAATCAAAAACCTCCCAACTAAAAACTGTCTTAGATCAGATGTCTTTTAAAGTATTGACACCAATCCTTAAACTCCTCCAAAAAATAAAAGAGGAAAGAATACTTACTAACTCATTCTGAGGCCAGCATTACCCTGATATGAAAGGCAGAAAAAGAACACCACAAGAAAAGAAAATCACAGACCAAGATCATTTACGAAGAAATGTCTGAATACATCTGATTCTCCAAATCCAGAAGCACTTGCTTTCTGAAAAACGTAGCCATTTTTAAGTGCTGTTTCCAGCAAAAACTGTCTTACCAAACAACCAGCAAATGCCTACATCTCATCATGCATGGTTCTGCACTGACAAGATGGGGCAAATACACCCAGTCCTTGCCCTAGGCACAAAACATAACAATATAGTTCTTATCTTTGTGTGCTCTATCCTTAGCCATTACAAGAAGAAACAGTTCTCCAAACCAGTGCTAGGAGTGCCTATGTGCTCTTGCAAATCAAAATTCTTACTGTAAACTCCAAAATGGAGTGTGTTCCCCTCTGGGGGTTCTTACCACAATCTTTTGTTGTATAAGAAGCCAAAATTGGATCTTTGTTATTATGTATCTTTTATCTTTAAAAAATTAATTAATTAAGGCTTGGTAATGGATTGACCCTGGTACCCTTCTTGGGATATAAAAAGTGTCACATAAGGCAGGAGAGTTATCATAAGGAGAAAGTGGGCGTTCCACAACTCAAAAAGGTTGGCAGTGAAACCCTCACTTGTTCACATGTTCTCCCTGGGTTGAAAACATATCACAGCTTATAGATGTCCAGACTGTTATCTCAGATAATAGAATCTTTGTCATTTTTTTCAATTAGGATAGGGGGTGATGATGACAATCTGTAGCAGACAGAGAGGTTCACTGGCAATCTCACCGATAGAATGTCAGCTCCATGAAAACAGGAATTTTTGTCTATTTTGTTCTGTGCTGTTTCTCCAACATCTAGCATAATGTTTGGCAAACAGTAAGGACTCAAGAAAGAACTCATTTATTACATAAATAATGTGATTTTGTTGCTAAAACAACATGTTTT
Source organism: Orycteropus afer afer (assembly GCF_000298275.1). Classification (NCBI taxonomy): domain Eukaryota; kingdom Metazoa; phylum Chordata; class Mammalia; order Tubulidentata; family Orycteropodidae; genus Orycteropus; species Orycteropus afer. The sequence goes on from NW_006921612.1 coordinate 3,129,368, forward strand.
ATCTTTACAAACCATCATGTCACATACTTTAAAAGTTTGAAAAGAGAACTTTCTAAGCCTGTTTAAATTTTTCCAAATAAAGATTTCAAAGGGTTTCAAATCCATTTTGTTAAAAATAAGGATGCAAAAATTTCTTAATAATATGCAACAAAAAAAATTGTTATCAGGGATCAGGTATTCATTTAATTTCAACAAAAATTTTTGTACAACTTGTGGATGGGACTGAAAGTGAACATCATATTTAATAAGTTCAGCCAATGATGTATTTCCTTTATTGTGATATAGCTATCTTCACAAGGTATCTTTTCAACAACGACAAGATTAAAATCAATATCAATCTCATAATGGGGAATAACTACATCCAAAAAATCCATGAAATAATTTTTAAATTTCTGTGTCATAAAACACTACCCAAGATTTTCCAAAATTACGATATTCAAAATAAATATTTTACTTCGAGAAAAAAGACTTTGTAGTTAATGACATTTTTTTTAAATAGCATTTACTTCATCTTTATCATCTTTTGACTTTCTATTTTGTTTAGAATATGAGTAATTTTTGTACAGTAGCGTGTTTATAAATAAGTAGATCATATATTTGGGGTACCTACTCAAGATGTCTTTATTAACATGAATGATCATTTTTAGGGACAACCACCCTAGGCCATCATCAGCCATCAATCTTCCTGGTGACTTTGGCTCTGTTTTTTGAGGTGATGTCTCCAGTTGCTCCAAGCCTAAACTCTGATTTTCCAAGACAGATGTTTGCTGCTGATCTATCTCACTCCCATCTATTCTTTGCTTCAGCTGAGCCCCACCCCCAACCCCATGGACCAAGAACCGTTTTCCTCCAGGGTACATCATTTGAGGGACGCTGCCTAGCAGGACTGCCTGGAACTCTGGCTAGGCTCTCTTCCTTGGAGTGAGCTAATTACTGCAATTCCCTCTTCCCAGGTCACAGATGTGAGTCCCATGGGGGCTGAGCTAGGGACAATTTAGACCACAAACTTCTCAATTTGTTCAGACTTATTCCCTAACAGCCATTTTTCTCAAACCAAACTTTTTCTTTCCTTAGACTGATGCTTCAAAAACACATCCTCTAGAGCCAACCCACCCCCCTCACCCCTACAATGTTCTCACATGTCTCAGTGAGAATAAACTCCCCTTAGGGTCTATAGAAACCTATGCCCTCCCCCAACTACTTCCAGTAGAAAATTAATTTCTCCAAATCTGAAGTTTGTTGGATCATGATGACACATCTGAGCTCACAATTTATCCTGCTTTCGTTTTTGGAAGTACTGAATTGTGCTCGTGCAGAACTTGTACATAAGTCAAGAAGCAGTCCTTCGAAGACAACAAAGAATACTGCATGGTTTAAAATCAGGAAAGGTGTGCATCAGAGCTGTATTCTTTCACCATACTTATTCAATCTATACACTAATCCTTAAAAGCTGGACTACTTGAAAAAGAATACGGCATCAGGATTGGAGGAAGACTCATTTACAACCTGTGATATGCAGATGACACAAACTTGTTTACTCAAAGTGAAGAGAATTTGAAACATTTACTGATGAAGATCAAAGGCCACATACAGCCTTCAGTATGGATTACACCTAAAAATAAAGAAAACAAAAATCCTCACAACTGGACCAATAAGCAACAACATAATAAATAGAGAAAAGAATAACGTTGTCAAGGATTTCATTCTACTTGGATCCACAATCACCACCCATGGAAGCAGCAGTCAAGAAATCAGACATCGTACTGCACTAGGCAAATCTGTTGCAAAAGACCTCTATAATGTTATAAAGCAAAGATATCACTTTGACAAGTAAGGTGCACCTGACCCATGCTATTTTCAATTGCCTTATATGCTTATGAAATCTAGATAATTCCAACTGTTGGTATCTCCCCATTTGCAATAAAGAAGAGTGAAACAATGAAAGACTCGAGGAAATAATTAGACCAAAGTACTAATGGACCACACAAAACACAGCCTACACTACTCTGAGACCAGAAGAACTAGATGGTGTCCAGCTACCACTACTGACTGCTATGATAAGGATCACAACAGAAGGTCCTGGACAGAGAGGGAGAATAAAAAACTGTAGAACAAAATTCAAATAATAAAAATGACCAGATTTAAAAGCCTAACAGAGACTAGTAGAACTTCTGAGACTGTGGCCCTGTGGTAGTTAAGGTTGTGTGTCAACCTGGCTGGGCCGTGGCTTTGAGTGGTTTGGCAGCTGGATGTAATTATTCCTCATTATGAGATTGTAATCACCTCCATGGTAGAATCTGCTGTGTGTACCTAATCAGTTGAAGGGGAGTTGCCTTTGGGATATGGCCTGCTTCCAGTATATATAGAAAAGCTTTGAGAAAAGTCTCTAGCTTTTTGGCACATTTTGGATCCCGCATTTGGCCAAGCCTTCATCTCCAGGTCCTAGACTTGAACCAGTGGCCTCCTGTGTCCCCTATTGATCTTGAGATTGTGCCAGTTTATCTGCTCACCTTGGGTTTGTCAGACTCAACAGCCTTCAGCTCCAGTGGGCCTGGAACAGGAGGCAGAGGTGAAGCCTAAGGCCAAGGGGCCTTCACCCAGCCCCCAGAGCAGGCCCTCTGAATTTGGACTTCTAGCCTTCTAAGATCTAAGAGACTACATTCCTGTTTGTTAAAGCCATTCACTCGTAGTATTTCTGATTCAGCAGCACTAGAGAACCAATCCGGCCCTTTGATACCCTTCATGCCTAGAAATGAACACATCCCTGGGGATCAGCTTTCAGGCAAACAATAGACAGGTCTATAAAGTGAATAATAGCACCACTGAGGGATATATTCCTCAGTACAATTAAATATATGAGACTAAAGGGCAGGATATGCTCAAAAACAAAACTCAGAAGGCAAAAAGGAGCAGGAACAAAGGACAAATGGAAATGGGGAACCCAAGGAGAAAACAGAAAGAGTGCTGTTATATTGAGGGAATTGCAAGCAATGTCATGAAACAAAATGTGTATGAATTGTTGAATGGAAAACTAATTTGTTCTGTAAACTTTCACCCAAACTATAATAAAATTCCCCCAAAAAAAAAGATTAATAATAATAGAGAATATCAAAGAAGAACTGATGCATTTTAATTATAGTATTAGTGAAAATACTGAATATACATACCATAGACTGCCAAAGGACAAAGAAATCTGTCTTAGAAGAAGTACAGACAGAACGCTCCTTAGATTTAGAATTTCTAAAAACCCACTGTAATTTTTAAGTGCTCAGGTACATTTCTTTACTTTTTATTCAGACTTCTAATGAGTCATTCTTCCTGAAGACAACATTGACAGGATTTGGAAATTTACTCAAGAAGTTGTTGGATTTAAAGGAAATAAAAAACAAAATTGAACACACTAAATGCAGGCATTATTTTAAGATTTGTACTTTGTTTAAAAAAAGTAAACAGAAATGTGTACCATGCTCATGAACTTATTAAAGCAGTGATATATGATCCATTTCCTCTAAATGTTCAGAATATAATCTAAGTGAGGCAAAAACTGCCATTAGTACCTAAATCATACAAAAAATGTACTGGGGTGAATCAAAATCACAATAACAAACCATTTTACACTTGCTACCCAAACCAAACCCAGTGCAATCCATAACATCCTTATATGACAGGACAGAACTGCCCCCATAGGATTTCCAAGACTGTAATTTTTGCAAAAGCAGACTGCCACATCTTTCTCCTACAGAGCAGCTGGTGAGTTCAAACTGTTGACCTTTTAGTTAGCAGCCAAGAAGTTAACTATTGCACTACACCACCAGAGCTCTTTTCATACTTGGTAGGATGACTATAATAAAAAAGATAGACAATAACAAGTTTGGACAAGGATGTGGAGAAATTGGTACACTCATACATTACTAGTGGGAATGTAAAATGGTACAGCTACTTTAGAAATCAGTTTGGCAATTCCTCAAAAGGTTAAATTTAGAATCACCACACTAAAACCAACCAAACTCACTGCCATCGAGTCAGGTCCAACTCATAGTGACCCCTCCTTGGGTTTCCAAAGCAGTATTACTATGGAAGTAGATTGTCCAATATTCCTTCCAGGGAGTGGCCAGTGGGTTTGAACCACCAGCCTTCTGGTTAGCAGTGAAATGTCTTAGGCACTACACCACCAGAGTTCTAGCAATTCCACACCTTGATATACATCCAAGACACTTAAAAACACAGGTTGTTATACGTTGGATTATGTCTCTCAAAAAGACATGGTGAAATCCTAATACCCTGTTACTTGTTTCCTAATCCTAGTCATGTGAACATGACTTTGTTTGGAAATAGGGTCTTTGAAAAGTAATCAGTCAACATGAGTCATACAGAAGTAAGGTGGGTCCTCATCTCTTCTCAGTGGTATGTTTATAAAAGAGAAGAGATACACAGGGGAAAGGCAGCCCTGTGAAGATGCATCTATAAACCAAAAAACACCTGGACTTACCATAAACTAGAAGAGACAAGGAAGCATCTTCCCCTAAAACAAACAGAAGAACATGGCACTGCTGACACCCTGAATTCAAACTCCTAGTGTCCAGAACTATGAAGCAATAAATTTCTGTTCTAAAGAGCAAGCTACCTAGTTTGTGGTATTTTGTTATGGCAACCCAGGAAACTAATACACATATTCACACACATATCTGCACTGTTCATAGCAGCATTATTAGCCAAAAAGTAGAAACAGCCAAAAAGTAGAAACAAACAAAAAGTCTATCAACTGATGAAGAAGGAAACAAAATGTGATATAACCATAGGATGGAATATTATTCAACCATAAAAAAGAATGAATCACTTCTGGTAAGA
>NW_006921612.1:3137685-3141848 GCF_000298275.1 Orycteropus afer afer
CTTCCATAGTGATACTGCCTCGGAAACCCAAGGAGGGGTCGCTATGAGTCAGGGCTGACTCGACGGCACATAACAACAACAACAACAATGAAAAGTAAAATAAGGCAATCACAAAAGAATATACATTGTATGATTCTATATATATGAAATAAAAATAGGCAAATCCATAGAGACAGGCAGGAACCAGCAGCCAGGGCTGACGGCTGGAATAGGTAAGGAAGGAGAGAGACCTTAGACAAGAAATGGCAGCCGGGACCAACAGCCAGAACAGGTAAGGAGGGAGAGAGACCCCAGGCAGGAAGTGGCAGCCTGGGCCAATGGCCAGAACAGGTAAGGAAGGAGAGAGACCTTAGACAGGAAATGGCAGCCGGGACCAACAGCCAGAACAGGTAAGGAGGGAGAGAGACCCCAGGCAGGAAGCGGCAGCCAGCCAACGGCCTAAACAAGTAAGAGGGAGAGACCCCAGGCAGGAAGCTAAAGGAGACAAAATTGTCTGTCAGTTTGTCATACTGTGGTGACTTGCATGTTGCTATGAAGCTGGAGGCTTTGCCATCAGTGTTTCAAATGCCAGCAGGGGTGCCCATGGAGGACCAGTTCCAGTGGAACTTCCAGACTGAGACAGACTCAAAAGGAAGAGGCCATTCACTTTTCAAAGAATTGGCCAGTGAAAACCTTATGAATAGCAGTGAAACACTCGCTGATATATTACTGCACTACTTTATAAATAGCCCTGAAACATTGTCTGATACAGTGCCATAAGATGAGCCCCTCAGGTTGAAAGGCACTCAAGATGAGAAAGAGCTGCCTCATCAGAGTAGAGCCGACCTTAATTATATGGATAAAGTAGAGCTTTCGGGACCTCCATTTGCTGATGTGGCACAACTCAAAATAAGAAGAAACAGCTGCTAACATCCATTAATAATCGGAACATGGAATGTACAAAGTATGAATCTAGGAAAATTGGAAGTTGTCAAAAATGAAATGGAACACATAAAGATCTATATCCTAGGCATTGTTGTTGTTGTTATGTGCCGTCGAGTCAAACCCGACTCATAGCGACCCCTCCTTGGGTTTCCGAGGCAGTATCACTACGGAAGTAGGATTGCCCAACCTTCCTTCCGAGGAGTGGCTGGTGGGTTTGAACCGCCAGCCTTCTGGTTAGCAGTCAAGTGCTTTAGCCACTATGCTACCAGAGCTCCTTGCATTAGCGAACTGAATTGGACTGGTTTTGGCCATTTTGAATCAGACAACCATATGATCTACTATGCTGGGAATGACTAATTGAAGAGGAATAGCGTGGTATTCATCATTACAAAGGATGTTTCAAGATCTGTCCTGAAGTACAATGCTGTCAGTGACAGGATAATATCCATACACCTACAAGGAAGACAGATGAGTGGTTGCCAAGGGCTGGGGAGTGGCTGCAAATGGGTATAGGATTTCTTTCTGGGGTAAGGAAAATATCTGGAATTAGACAGTAGCAATGGCTGTACATCTTTGTGCATATACTAGATTTTATGGTGTGTAAATTGTATCACAATTAAAAATATATACGTCCAAGATGTACTGGGGGCATAAATACCAGAAGAATATACCTTGAAGTGGTTAGGTGCTGTCAAGTTGGTTCCAACTCATAGCAACCCTGTGTATAACACAATAAAACATTGTCTGGTCCTGTGCCATCCCCACAATCATTGACATGCTTGCACCTATCTTCACAGTCATTGGGTCAATCCATCTCATTGAGGGTCTTCCTATTTTTTGCTGACTCTCAACTTTACCCAGCATGATACAGTTCTCCAAGGACTGGTCCCTTCTACAACATGACCAAAGTATGAGACACAAAGTCTAGCCATTCTCACTTTTAAGGAGCATATTGGCTATACTTCCTCCAAGACAAATTTGCTCATTCTTCTGGCAGCCCATGGTACATTTAATATTTTTCACCAACACCATAACTCAAATGCATCAGTTCTTCTGAGGTCTTCTTATTCATTGACCAGGTCTCACATGCTTATGAGGTGACTGAAAATACCTTGGCTTGAGTCAGGCAGCCCTTAGTTTTCAAAGTAACAAATTTGCTTGTTAACACTTTAAAGAGGTGTTCTGCAGCAGGTATGTCCAATGCAATACATCATTTGATTTCTCGACTGCTGTTTCCATGAGTGTTGATTGTAGATCCAACTAAAAGGAAATCCTTGACAATTTCAACACTTTCTCCATTTATCATGATGTTGCTTATTGGTCCACTTGTGAGGATTTTTGTTTTATGTTGAGCTGCAATCCATACTAAAGGCTGTGGCCTTTGATCTTCATTAGGAAGTGCTTCAAATCTTCACTTTCAGCAAGCAAGGTTATGTCATCTGCATATCACAGGTTGTTAATGAGTCTTCCTCCAGTGCTGCATTCTTCTTCATATAGTTCAACTTTTGGGATTATTTGTTCAGCATACACATTGAATAAGTATGGTGAAAGGGTACAACCCTAATGCACACATTTTCTGATTTTAAACCATGCAGGATCCCCTGTTCTGTTAGAACAAATGCCTCTTAGTGTACTCTTCATGAGCACAATTAAATGTTTCCATAAACTATAATTTATTATGATCCATACAGTTGAATGCCTTTGCACAGTCAATAAAACACAAGTAAACATATTTCTGTTATTCTTTTCTTTCAACCAAGATCCATTTGCCATCAGCAATGATATCCCTCATTCCACATCCTCTTCTGAATCCAGCTTGAATTTTTGGCAGTTCCCTGTCTATCTACTGCTGCAACTGTTTTTGAATTATCTTCAGTAAAATTGTACTTGTGTGGTATTAACGATATTGATTAATAATTTCCACATTCTGTTGGATCACCTTTCCACTCTTAAGTGGTCTATAGGCGGTAGGTAATTTTTTCCTTGAAGTTTCTGATACATATATACTATCCAACATTAACAAGTCACTTTTTTTTCTAACAACTCACTTTTGAATCTGTTTCCTCATCTATAAAATGAGAGCAATAATATCAACTTTGCAGAGTTGAAAAGAGAATGGTGACTCATATAAAATATTTTTACACAGTAGATGTCGAAGGATGGTGTCTATAATTAACTATTATTACTCAGTTAACTCTTGAGTGTGAAGGCAGCTTCAGAATGAAAGGTTAATTTTGAATCAGGTAAATACTCCAGTCCACAGAGCTCCTTCTTAATACTTTTCTTGTATTGCCTATCATACTTTCTCTAGAGTCTAAGACAATGCTGGTCACATAACAGATACTTTTATTTGACAAATATGAAGCAAAATGGTCTTTTGGGTCAAGTTTTCTTACATTTAGACTCAAGACCTCAAAACAGAACCCTTAATTGTTCTCTAATAATTTTTAGTAGTGTTAGGCTTGGATGTCTACCCAGAGTTTGGTAAGTTCTCTCAAGAACAAAAGCTCATTCTTTCAGCAAATATTTACTGAGCACCTACTGTGGGCAAGCCATTGTGCTAGGTACTGGCATAAGCAAGAAACTTGATTCTTCACAGTACTACCTTGTAATAGGAGAAGATAAGACATCAAATAAATATATGATTATAAATGTGATATGTCACAAAAAGCAGTTCCCAAGCTTTTTTTTTAAATAAAAATTGTCTATACAGATCCCAGTTCATAAAGCTTTTATCTAATAACTTCTTTCCCAAATTTTTATGAATCAAGAACATATAACTACCAATTAGAGTAGTTAATTGGTACTTTGAAATTTGGTCAATAAAATATCCTACAGTCACTCCACAGCTGGTATTCTGCACAAAAGAAGAAGTCTAACACTGGATTGACTTACAGAGCTGGGTGGCTAATAAATGCACAATTTCTGGGATGATTTTACTTCTGTTTTTTAAGAAGATAGAACCCTGTGCTATCTTCAGGGACTAGTGATTCTCAAGCTTGATTGTTTATCAGAATAACTTGGAAGCCTTGTTAAACCAGATTGTTAAGCCCTACTCCCAGTTTCTGAAAAGGTCAAGGTAAGGGCCTGAGCATCTGCATTTCTTACAAACTTCCAGATGACACTGATGCTGCTGGTCCATGGAGTACAATTGAGAACCCCTACCCTAGATTAGGAGCTCTGGTAGCATAGTGCCCAAGGCACTTGACTGCTCACCAGAAGGCTGGCGGTTCAAACCC
>NW_006921612.1:3143174-3155925 GCF_000298275.1 Orycteropus afer afer
TTCCAGCCAAACAAAAGACAGGAATATGAGCTGAACATTTACAATACATAGATACATTCCTTGGAGAGATCAATCATAGAGAATAGAAGGGTTATGTATGCACAGTGAGACAGCTCGGAGGGCAGGAGTACACGGGAAGGATGGACACAGGGAAGAGGTAACTATGCGAGAAAGTTGGAGGGAAGCTGTTGCACTGTGGGAAATTGCAGTCAGTGTCATGAGACATGCACTGTGGGAAACTGCCATCAATGTCATGAGACAGTGTATGTGAGCTGCCGTATGGAAAGCGAATTTGCTCTGTAAACTTTCACCCAAATCACAATAAAAATTTTAAAAAAAAAGAAAAAGAAAACCACCAGGGACATGAAATCATTTGTCTTGGATTTATATCAGAATAATCTGGGGGGCAGCAGGAGATAGAAGAAATAAGATTGCCCAAATGTAGACAATTATTGAAGCTGGATGATGGGGACAAAGGGATCATTATACTGGCCCTCCTACTTTTGTATGTGTTTGAAATTTTCCATTATAAAAAAAGTAACAGGGAGCAGGTGGATCAAGATTTGTCACTGTGCATCTCTGAGAGTACCTCAGTTTCCCCTCAAATACACCCCCCAAAAAAGTATATTTTGAACATCTGTGATATGCCAAGCCCTGGCTGGACACTAGAGGGATCCAGACAAATTTAAGACACAAATTTCTGTCCCACAAGAAGCCATAATTTGTGTGGTAAATAAAATGCAAATTACTGTATTATAAAGATGAGTAAGTGGCATAAGAGATAATTAAGAGTAAGCTAGAGTATATCCAGGGAGTCGAGGTGGCACAATGGTTAACTACTCAGCTGCTAACTGAAATGGGCTGCTGGAACCCACCCACTGGATCTACAGGAGAAACACCTGGCAATCTGCTCCTGTAAAAGCCTAGGAAACCCTACATCATATAACGTTACTATGAGCCTAAATCAGGAGCTCTGGTAGCATAGTGCCTAAGGCACTTGACTGCTAACCAAAAGGCTGGTGGTTCAAACCCACCAGCCACTCCTCAGAAGGAAGGTTGGGCAATCCTACTTCCATAGTGATACTGCCTCAGAAACCCAAGGAGGGGTCGCTATGAGTCTGGGCGACTCAATAGCAAATAACAACAACAACAACATGAGCCTAAATCAACACAACAGCACCTAACAACAATGACAGGTTGCATCCCACTGAGATTAAGAGGACTGAGCCAAGACTTCACCAATTTTCATATCATGTCCCTGAAGTTAAAGTTTTATTGTTACTTCCTAAGACCAAATTTTTAGAAATATGTATTATTAGCAATCAGTGATATTTTATCAAAATGGAAAGAACATCAAATGTACAAATGGTAGAAAAAGCCTAAATATCTGTAGATTGTTCCATCTTCCTTCCAAAAAGTGGCTAGTGGGTTTGAATCGCCAGTCTTCTGGTTAGCAGTCAAATGCCTTAGGCACTATGCCAGCAGAGCTCCCAAATATCTGATAGAAAAATAAATTCCAACATATACATATAATAGGATTCAAAACAGTTACTTAAAATGACATTACCAAAGAAATAATGATAGGCAATATTCATGATATAATCATTATATGAAAAAAACAAGACACAAAATGACATAAATAATATATGTCATAAAATACATAATTTTGGCCAGTTTCTAGAAGCATATAAATTTACTTTTTATATCAGAAAATACACCAAAGTATTTACAGTAATTATATTTGGAGAATGGACTTCTGAGTGCTTTAAAAACAAATAAAATTTTTCTGTATGCTCTTAAATCTCAGGTCACAAATACATATTCATTCTACAATAGCTTTCTCTTGTCCTATTTTTTTGTTTCTTTGTAGTGCAATTAGTTTTAGTGTATTACAATTTATCTGTATATACAGAAACTGAACGCTAAAACCAAGAGTAGCCACTAAGCAGTATATGAACTGTGGAGGTTAACTGCCTGGAATCTTTAGGAAAACATTAAAGTCCATGGAACTTCCAGAGTAGCCAATCCCAAGTTCCATGTCAAGCCTAGAGGCTTTGTTTCCACATCTGGAACAGAATTACTGAAACATGCTAGATACAGAAAGGTAAATTTATTAAAAGCAAGCCCTCTTTGCCCAGTTACTGTATAGTCAGCCTGTATCACAATCTTTCCTTTAAATGTCATGGCCCCTCTCAACTCTTAAAATGACTATGTACTGGTGCCCCCTAGCACCAAATGCCACATCCCATTCCCTCAGGCCTGGGCAGGAGGCTTGGCCTCTCTCTTTGTTACAGTCTATCTTTTCCTTATCATTCTGGTTTTCAAATCTTTTACAACACTTGGCTACTAACCAGAAAGTCAGTGGTTCAAACCCACCAGCTCTTCTGCAGGAGAAAGATGAAGCAATCTACTTCCATAAAGATTTATAGCCTTAGAAACCCAATAGGGGTCACTATGAGTCAGAACTGACTCCATGGCAGTGATTTTGAGTTTGGTTTTCTACTACCTTTGCTTTGAGATTGATTCTGAAAACTCTTATTGTTGTCGTTGTTGTTGTTATGTGCCATCGAGTCGGACCCGACTCAGAGCACCCCCTCCTTGGGTTTCCAAGGCAGTATCACTATGGAAGTAGATTGCAGTAGATTGCCCAAGCTTCCTTCCGAGGAGTGGCTAGTAGGTTGAACCACCATCCTTCCGGTCAGCAATCAAGTGCTTTAGGCACTATGCTACCAGAGCTCCTCTGAAAACTCTTATAATTTCTAATTCAAATATTGAAAATCTAAACTGGACACAGTATTGTTAAAAGCACCATTCCTAATGTTAAATAAAACAGTAGTACTAGAACGAACATCTACAACATAGGAGTTCAGTAAGTTGCTTAATAAATGAAAGAAAAAGCAATCAACTTCTTATTAAGCATAGAAACCTTCAGATAGGATCTATGAGGTTATGTTGTTGTTGTTGTTATGTGCTGTTGAGTCAGATCCGACTCATAGTGACCCCTCCTTTGATTTCCGAGGCAGTATCACTACAGAAGTAGATTGCCCAACCTTCCTTTTGAGGAGTGGCTGGTGGGTTTGAACCAACAGCCTTCTGGTTAGCAGTCAAGTGTCTTAGGCACTATGCTACCAGAGCTTCCATGAGGTTATAAATTCCCCTATTAAAAATGACAAGATTACCTAACCAGTATGAGATTATAGATATTGTTCAAACTAGCTATTTTCATTAATTAAACATATTTGAAACCACATATAAACAATCTGTGATACAAAGAAAGGTACAATGAAATTGCTTACTTCTTACTCCATAAAGAATTTTTTATTCCAGAACCAACAGCAGAGCACAACACTTACTGTTCTTGGGGATTAAAAATGTCACAGATCATATTGTACACTTAAATGAACCAGGTTTCAGACTTGTAGAAACACCTCACCTATGTTTAATGTGATTGTTTACATTTTAAATTTGGCTTTTGTTTTCCAGAAATTTCAATTTCCTGAGGAAGCCCAAAAACAATGCTCTGGAACCAAGGGATTGGTTATAAAGAATTTTTCAAATCTCTCCATAGATTTAAGAAATCCTAAAAAGATAGTCACAGGTGTAATTTTAATAGGCCTTTAAAATTCCCAGTAGCATTTTCCTACAAAGTGCTGCAAACTAGGTGACATTGACACAATATTTGCATACCATGCATTGAGATTCCCCCAGACTGCCACCTCTCCCCATATCTAACACTCAGTGTTAAATGCAGAAATTAAAATACTCTGGAAATGAAAGTTTTTATTCAAGTTAAATTTGCATATTTATTGTTTTAAAGGAATAATTAAAAAAAAACTTTCAAGTCTTGAAGTAACACTTAACTCTATAATAAAAGTTTTTTTAAAAAAAGAAAAAGAAATGCTTCAGTATACAAACTAAGTAGTTTCTCTTTTCTGCTGGACCTCTTGACCAAGAATTAAAAGAGGGTTGACAGCAAAATGGCCCAGGATCCTTTTCCATGAATGGCGGTCTCCCGGGCCTCCTTCCCCCCACCTTCCTACTCCCCTCCCTCCAGCATCCTGGTGGACACACACAGACACACACACACACACACACATCCCTTCTAGGACTTCAGAGAAGCAGCCTTTGTTCCCAGGACCCAAATCTGGAATCCAGTTCCTAAGCCTCCATCTCCCATGAACCAGTCTTTCAAAATGAAGGAGTCCTTCAAAGACCCTCCCAGAGTAGTTCTGGGGAGAAACCCTATTTTCTCCCGCGCCCTCTCTAAAGAGATAAGTGGCTCCCACCTCAAGCTCCAAACAACCTTCCTAAATACAAGAATACACACACACCCGAAATAGTAACTATCATCACTGTCAGTGTCATTTTTAACAGCTCTCACTTGAGTGTTTACCTTGTGCCAAGCACTGCCATAAGCGCTTTGCGTGCGCTCGCGCTCTTCTGTCTGTCTCAATCTCTGCCTCCCTCCCTCCGTCTCTCCCTCCACCACCACCCCCCCCACACACACACACGGCAACAACATTCAGGCCCCTCACAAGCCCCTTCAAGGCTAAACATGAAAACTTTCGAACCTCCTTCCCGGGACCAGGGCTCGGAAAAGTTGCCACGTCCCGCCGCTGTGCGCCCCTCTCTTCACTGCCTCTCTTCCTGGCGGGGTTCGAAGGCGAGCAAGTCTACAGGCCTAGAAGCTGCTCTCAGTGCTAGGGGGAAAGTTCACGTACCCCGGCCTTCCTCTCCCAGCCGGGTCGAGATGGGCGGCCCGCCCCCGGTGTCTCCCGGCGCAGCCCCGCCGCCGCGCGCCGCGCTGAAACCTGCACCAGGATCCCTCTCCCGCCAGCCCGGGTCAGCCATGCCCTGCCCCGGTGCAGCCCGAGCGCCTTCTGCGTCCCGCCAGACGACCATTTCTCGGACCCAGTCCTACCTCGGGCCCCCTTTGTCCTCTCGCAAACGGTGCCTCTCTCCAGTGCGACCACCACCGTCGGATGACCAGTCCAACCTCCAAGCAGCAAGTCACACCAACTCCCCAGGTTAGGGCTGAAGAAGGGGGCGCTCGGCAAAGCCCGGAGTCTGCGGATTTAAGGTACTAGAGGAGGACTCGACCCCTGACATAGGCCGCCCCCTCGAGAATCCACTTCTCCGGGTCTTCCGGGCGGCCGCAGAGGAGGGCCTGGGCGGTGGGCTGAGGGCCGCAGACCCACTGCGGCTGGGGAAGGGTCTGAAGGCGCGGAGGGTGAGGGGCGGAGCTCGGGACCCAGAGCCCTGGAGGCTAGGCGGCAGCGATGGGGCGCCGGCCCTGGTCCCTGGGCTGTGTGGGACAAGGGGAAGTACAGGCAGGAGTGGAGCAGCTAGCTTTCAGTTGGAACTCCTCCTCTGGTAGCCGTCGAGGGCCGCCACCAGCCCCGTGTCCTTCCCACCTAGGTTCACCGGCAGCGCCCTCGGCACCCGGGTTTTACTCCGGCCCACTCGGTCCCGGCCAAAGAGAGGTCCCCGCCTCCCTAGTGAAGGTCAGACTGCTGTTCAGCCTCCAGCCCCCTTGCCCTGCACCAGTCGGGTCCCTGCACCCGCCTGGATGAAATTCTGAAGGACTCAAGGAAATCTTGTCCCTAAGGTGTCCAGGACAGGACCAGGTGCTCCTGGTCCAGCTGAGTAAACGTCGCTTTCTTCCTTTTCCTCTTCTAGAGATTCCTCCCAGAGGCAGTCCCCCTTCCCGTCCAGGCATTCACACCCCGACATTCCTGCGGGACCACAATTTGAGGCCTTCTCCAGACACAGGCAACAAAGCAGGGGAAACAGAAGTCCGAACATAAGTTAGATGAGCCTTTCAAGAACCAAGGTTATTTTATTTTACAGCTTGGGTCCCAGGCGCCCAGTGGGGACAGGGTAGGTCGGTGAGAACAAGAACGTAGCCCAGGCTTCCTGACGCCTGTACCCCAAGGGCCCTGGGAGCGGATGGCTTCTTGTTGCTCTCTCACTTCCCACGGCCACCTCCTGTCCCAACCCCCCTACTCCCAGGCTCGCCACCTGGTGGAAATCTACAGAGATGCGACCATGGCAAGCCCAAAGAGTTGACCTGGGCAAACTGTAGGACCCACGCTTCCTGCGCCCTCCCCGACGGCGGCCAAGCTCAAGCAGCATGGGAGGTGAGGGTTTGCCGGACTCCCAGCACTGAGGTCAACAATGGGACCTGCCCAAGACCAGTATAGAAGGAAGAAGATTTTTGAAACAATGAGCACCTGGGAGTGGAATCTGCCCAACTTTCCCTGACCCCAGTGTCGGTCAGGAGGAGCGAATGAATGAGGAAAAAGCAAATGAATGAACCCCAAGTAAGTGTTTGAAGACCTCTCTAGTGACTGGTGCAGAGGTGGCCCAGAGCAATGAACACAAGGCCAAAATCATTGTCAAGTCCATTCAGACTCTTAGTGACCCTGTAGTACAGAGTTGAACTGCCCCATGGGTCAAGGCTGTAAATCTTTACAAGAGATAGCTCTCTCTCACTGAGAAGCTGGTAGCTTTGAACCATCTACTTTTTGGTTAACAGACAAGTGCTTACCCACCAGGGCTCCTGAGCACAGGGCCAGAGGGCTAAAACTCCAGGAAGCTTGAGGCAGTCTACAGTACCCTGGCTGCTGCTTACCCCCATGACATTGGGCCCATCTAAACAGTGTCCTTGAAAACAGAGGAGATAGTCACAGTTCACTGACCCGAGCAGTTAAAAGAGGAAATGAGGGTATAGCCCCCAAGGGTAAAGCACACACAAGGAGTCCTGGTATACCTGTAGCCTGAATGAATCTCAGCAAATCTCTTGTACTTTGATTGGCAGCTCATTATTTTTTTTATTATTATGAAATATTTCAAGTATACACATTTGTCATTTCAACAGTTTTTACATGTACAATTCAGTGACATTAATTACATCCATTATGTGAACCATCACCATTATCTGTTTCCAAATTATTCCATCACCATTAATAGAAATTTAGTGCCCCCTAAGCTTACTCTTTCCCCCTCCTTCCCATCTCTGGTAACCACTAATAAACTATGGAGCTCTGGTAGTGTAGTGCCTAAGGCATTTGAGTGCTAACCAGAAGGCTGGGGGTTCAAACCCACCACCCCCTCCTCCAAAGGAAGATTGGACAATCTACTTCTGTAGAGATACCGCCTCAGAAACTCAAGGACGGGTTGTTATGAGTCAAAATTAGCTCAACAACAGTGAGGGGTTTTTTTTGTTTGTTTGTTTGTTTTTTGTTTTACACACTGTTAGAAGGGACCAGTCCTGAAGAAGGATATCATGCTTGGTAAAGTATAAGATCAGTGAAAAAGGGGAAGACCCTTAACAAGATGGACTGACACAGTGGCTGCAATGATGGGCTCAAGTATAACAAGGATTGTGAGGATGACGCACAACTGGGCAGTGCTTCATTATATTGTACACATGGTTGCTATGAGTCGGAGTCAACTTGATGGCACCTAACAACAACATACTTTGCCCACTACAAATTGTTGTTGTTGTTAGGTGCTGATGAATCATTTCTGACTCATAGCGGCCCTATGTACAACAGGATGAAACACTGCCCTGTCCTGCACCATCTTCACAATCCTTGCTATGTTTAAGCCCATTGTTGTAGCCACTGTGTCAATCCATCTCTCATTGAGGGTCTTCCCCTTTTTCTCTGACCCTCCATCTTACCAAGCATGATATCCTTCTCCAGAAAATGGTCCTTTCTACCATATGACCAAAGCAGGTGAGCCAAAGTCTGGCCATTCTGGCTTCTAAGGAGCATTCTGGCTGCCATTCTTCCAGAAGAGGTTTGTTCATTCTTCTGGCAGCTCACTCCCAACACCACAATTCAAAGGTATCAATTCTTCCATCTTCCTTATTCATTATCTAGCTTTCATATGCATATAAGGCAATTGAAAATACCATTCTGAGGTTAGGTGTACCCTAGTTAGTCTTCAAAGTGATATCTCTGCCCTTCAACATTGTAAAGAGGTCTTTTGCAGCAGATTTGCCCAGTACAATACAAAATTACATCTGATTTCTTGACTACTGCTTCCAAGAGTATTGACTGTGGATCCCAGTAAAATGAAATCCCTGACAACTTCGATCTTTTCTCCATTTATCATGATATTGCTTACTGGTCCAATTGTGAGGATTTTTTTTGCATTCTGTTGAGGTATAATCCGTACTGCAGACTGTGGTCTTTAATATTCATCAGTAAATGCTTCAAGTCCTCTTCACTTTTCACCAAGCAAGGTTGTATCATCTAATATCACATACCCAAGCAAGGTTGTATCATCTGATATCACACACAGGTTGTTAATAACTCTTCTTCCAATCCTTATGCTGCATTCCCCTTCATATAGTCTAGCTTTTCAATCAGCATACAGATTGAGTAAGTATGGTGAAAGGATACAACCTGACACACTCCCTTCCTGATTTTAAATTATTCAGTATTCCCTTGTTCTGTTCAAATGACAGCCTCTTGATCTGTGTACAGGTTCCTCATGAGCACAATTAAGTGTTCTAGAATTCCAATTCTTCACAATATTATCCATAATTTGTTATGATTCACACAGTCGAATGTCTCTGCATAGACAGTAAAACACGGGTAAACATCTTTCTAGTATTTGCTTTCACCTAAGATCCATCTGACATTACAATGATATCCCTTGTTCCATGACCTCTTCTGAATCCAGCTTGCATTTCTGGATGTTCCCTGTCAATTCTGCTGTAACCATTTTTGAATTATTACATGTAAGTGGGTTCATATAATATTTGCCCTTTTGTGATTGACTTATTTCACTCAATATAATGTTCTGAAGGTTCATCTATGTTGTAACATGTTACAGAACTTTATTTCTCATAGTGGCTGAGTAAGTATTGATGAGCAATATACTTGTTATACTTGAGCCCATCAATAATTACAACAATGGACTTAATTATGGCTGAGTAAATATTGCATGAATATACCATATTTTCTTTATCCATTCATCTGTTGAACATTTCAGATGGGTTGTTTCCATCTTTTGATTATTGTAAATGATGCTGCAATAAACACTGGTGTATGCATAGCTGATGGTATTCCAACTTTCTATTTCTTTGAGTACTGTATATATCTAAAAGTAGAACTGCTGGGTGATAAGGTAGTAATGTTTAACTTTTGGAGAAACCAAACTGTTTTCCACAGAGGCTGTATATGAATTCACATTTCTCCTGCATTTTAAGTTGATTCTTAGAATCCAAAAATTCTTCAAAAGGTATAAGAGAAGAGTGGAATTTGGAAGCCAGTGCAACTGGGAAGAGCTTTGGAGCAAGGATCTGTCAAGCAGCCCTTAACTGGCACCAACTTCATCAACAAAGGATTTCATTCATTGCACATGTCCTATGTGTAAGACACTGACTTAGGCTAATTTACCCACACTATATCATTTTATTTAATCCTCACATATGAGGTAGAAATTATCTTCCGGGCTTGAATACACAGCTACTAAGAGGCAAAGCCAGATCTTGAACCCAGATGTTTCTAACTCCAAAACCCAAGCTCTTAACCACATATTTAACCTACAATTTACATGCAGACTCAGCCAGGCTTAGTGATATTTAGCATTATTTTAAATTCTGGTATTTAGCACGCTATAGAATTCTATATTTGAATAAATGCTATTTGAATAAATGGTTCATTATTTTTTGTTTAATACATCAATTGTATGGAGATTCATTCACTCAATAAATGTTTATTGCCACCTACTTATATAAAGGCAAAGGAGCTCTGGTGGTGTAGTGTCTGAGGTACTTGACTGCTACCCATAAGGTTGGCAGTTCAAACCCACCGGCCACTCTGTGTAAGGAAGACTGGGCAATCTCCTTCCATAGAGATACCACCTTGGAAACCCAAGGAGGGGTCGCTATGAGTTAGATTCAATTCAATGGCAGTGAGTTTGGTTTTGTTGTTGTTGTTGTTGTTTAGAGATGTAAAGGAAGGGAAAGTGGGAGAGTTTTTGCTTGGAACACATTAAGTTTATGTTAATAATGGTGGAATAATTAAGAGAGCCACATTTGTATCCATGCCAAAGACAGGTGATCCCACAGAATGTAGAATTTATCAAACAATATCTTTAATATCACATGCAAGTAAATTTTGCTGAAGATCTTTCATAAATGGTTACAGCAATATATTGACAGGGAACTTTTAGAAATGCAAACTGAATTCAGAAGAGGTCAAGTAATGAGGGATATCATTGCTGATGTCAGATGGATCTTGGCTGAAAGCAAAGAATACCAGAAAGATGTTTTTTTTTGTTGTTGTTGTTGTTGTTATGTGCCGTCGAGTCGGCCCCGACTCATAGCGACCCCTCCTTGGGTTTCCGAGGAAGTATCACTACGGAAGTAGGATCTTGTGTTTTATTGACTATGCAAAAGCATTGTACTGTGTGGATCATAATAAATTATGGATAACATTGAGCAGAATCGGAATTCCAGAACACTTCATTGTGCTCATGAGGAACCTGCGCATAGACCAGGAGGCTGTTGTTTGAACAGAAGAAAGGGATTGTTCTCATTACCTTGTACCACTCTGACAAGAACATAGCACAAATGGGATGGCTTTAACAAACAGGAGTTTATTTTTTTACATTTTGGAGGCATCAAGTTCAAGTTCAAAATGCCAGACTCTAGGGGCTGGGTGAAAGCCCCTCAACCTTGGGCTTTAGCTCTGCCTCCTGCTCCCAGCCCAATGGAGCTAGAGGCTTTTCTTCACTCAGACAGCTGCTGGCTGCTGAGGCTGCCAAGCTCAAGGTTAACAAGTAAAAAGGCACAGTCCTGATGTTACCAAACCACACAGTAGGCCATTAATTTAAGCCCATTGAAAGTCCCAAGGTTGACAGAGCATGGCAGGCTGCTGAACAATGACACGACTACATGCAGGGTTCAAGAGTGCCATAAGCTAAAGACCACTCCCAAAGCTGTTTCTCATATACAGGAAGCAGACCACATACTCAAAGCAGCTACTGACCTGCTCCAATAGATTCTACCATGGAGTTAATTATCAGTCTCACCATTGGGAACAAGTATATTCAGCTGCCCAGCCACTCAACCGGGCCCAGCCAAGTTGACACACAAACTTAACCACCACAGGGATACTACATGGTTTAAAATCAGGAAGGGAGTGAGTCAGGGTTTTATCCTTTGACCACACTTATTTCAACATGTATGCTGAGCAAATAATCCAAGAAGCTGGACTATATGAAGAAGAACATGGCATCAGGATTGGAGGAAGACTCATTGACAACCCGTGATATACAGATGGCACAATTTTTCTTGCTGAAAGTGAAGATGACTTGAAGCACTTACTGATGAAAATTAAAGACTACACTCCGCAGTATGAATTACACTTCAACATAAAGAAAACAAAAATCCTCACAACTGGACCAATGAGCAACATCATGATAAATGGAGAAAAGACTGAAGCTGTCAAAGAGTTCATGTAACTTGGTTCCACAATCAATACCAATGGAAGCAGAAGTCAAGAATCAGACACCCTATTGCACTGGGCAAATGTGCTGCAAAAGGCCTCTTTAAAATGTTAAAAAGCACTAGGGTGCGCCTAAACCAAGCCATGGTATTTTCGATCGCATCATATGCATGTGAAAGCTGGACAGTGAATAAGGAAGACCAAAGAAGAGTTGATGGTTTTGAGATGTGGTGAATACAGTGAAGAATACTGAAAGTACCATGGACTGCCAAAAGAACGAACAAATCTGTCCTTGAAGAAGTACAGACAGAATGCTCCTTGGAAGCAAGAATGGCCAGACTTCACCTTACCTACTTTGGCCATGTTGTCAGAAGGGACCAATCCCTGGAGAAGGTTATCATGCTTGGTAAAGTGGATAGTCAACAAAAAGGGGGAGGGCCCTCAACAAGATGTATTAACACAGTGGCTGCAATGATGGGCTCAGGTATAGCAAGGATTGTGAAGCTGGTGCATGACTAGGCAGTGTTTTGTTCTATTGTACACAGGATTGGTATGAGTCAGAGCCGACTCAATGGGACCTAACAACAACAATTTTTAAAAGGTGGGTGAGAAAGGCTGTACAACTTTCAGAATGTTGTCAATGTCACTTAATTGTACATGTAGAAGTTGTTAAGTTAGCACATACTTTGTTATGTATAATTTCTCCACAATTAAAAAATGTGAGACATGGTCTAGTAGGGAAAATAAAGTTGCACAAATGCAGTAATACAAGCAGGATGTGCAGCCATCACTCCTCCAAACTGGTGGAGAGTCCCTGCCCTAGGTCTCCACAGCAGCCTACATGCACTTTTATCACAGAGCTTCTCAAATAATTATGTGATTTTCTATTTATTTATCAGTGTCCCATACTTCACCATGAGCTCCCTGAGGACAGGGTCTATGTCTCATCCATCTTTATATCCTTAACACCTGGCAAAAAGTAGATGCTCAATAAATATTTTTAAAATAAATAAATATTGTTTAAAAAAAAATGAATCAAAAAACCAAACCAAACCCACTGCCGTTGAATAGATTCTGCCTCATAGCAACCCCCATTGGGTTTCCAAGGTAGTAAATCTTTACGCGGGAGCTCTGGTAGCATAGTGCCTAAGGTACTTGACTGCTAACCAGGAGGCTGGCAGTTCAAATCTACCAGCCACTCCTTGGAAGGAAGGTTGGGCAATCTACTTCCATAGTGATACTGCCTTGGAAACCCAAGGAGGGGTCGCTATGAGTCAGGT
>NW_006921612.1:3156643-3158070 GCF_000298275.1 Orycteropus afer afer
ATACAGATTTTTTAAAGAATAGTCTCATTTTCACATGCTTTTCATTCAATGTATAGTAAAATGTCATTTGATTTTTATAGCCATGTAAAAAAAAAAAAAAATTCCAGAGACATAAAATCACAAATCATTAAAGCCTCTTTGTCAAACCATGTATCACTTTAAATATATATAGTCAACATAGTTCTATGAGTGACACAAACAATTCCTTTTAGGGGGCTGCAGAAGACTTCTTGGAAGAGGCAATGTTTAAGCTGTCTCTTGAAGGATGAGTAAGACTGTTGTTAATAGGGGATGTGAGTGTAGAGAAAGGGCCATTCCAGATAAGGAGAGAAGAGTGAGCCCATCTCAGAAGCAGGAGAACACATTTCAGAGACCTGTAAGACATCAGTTGGTGTGAATTGTGGAAGATCAGACTAGAGAAAAGAAAACCAGAGCCAGAAAGTGCAAGGACAAGTCCTGAGTGTTGGTTAAACAACAGAAGTTTGACTCATCAAGAAGGTTTTTGAAAAGGGATGTGACATGATCAATGATATCACTTATATCCCAGAATCAATAGTAAGAAGGATACTTCCCAAACATTGAGACTATAGCTGTGCTATTCATTTAACAAATGTGCCAGGCACTATACATGAGTGAACAAAAGAGAGAAAATTCGAACTCTGATGGGCTAAAGCCAACATCCCGTTTTAATCACTCTAGTAAAGACATGTACTGAATAACAAAATTAAATTAACATTAACCAATATATTTGCTCTGTGGTTTGGTTAGTTACTGCAATTGTTAAACCAACAATCACTATAAGAAATTCCCTTACATTTTCTTGTACATTTTGACATTCGACATTTTATCAAGCAAATAAAATCCTATAGAAGAGGGTCAGCAAACTTTTTCCTAAGTGGCCAAAAGTAAATTGTTAATGATTGAATTCTATCCCAAAAAAATATGTGTTGTAAATCCTTTATCTGTGGTTCTAATCCCATTTGGGAGTGTTTTATCTTTGCTATGCTGTTGTTGTTAAGTGCTGTCAAATCATCTCTGATTCACAGCAACCTCTTGTTAAAACAGAACAAAATACTGCCTGGTCCTGGGCCATCCTCACAATCCTTGCTATGCTTGAAACCATTCTTGCAGCCACTGTGCCAGTCCATCTTGTTGCAGGTCTTCCCCTTTTTCACTGACCCTCTACTTTACCAAACGTGATGTTCTTCTCCAGGGAATGGTCCCTTCTGACAATGTGACAAAAGCAGGTGAGACTAAGGCTGGCCTTCTCACTTCCAAGCAGCATCCGTCTGCACTTCTTCGAGGACAGATTTTTCATTCTTCTGGCAGTCCATGGTATTTATTTTCAGTATTCTTCGCCAACACCTTAATTCAAGTACATCAGTTCTTCAGTCTTCCTTGTCCACTGTCCAGTTTCCATACGCATA
>NW_006921612.1:3160243-3167059 GCF_000298275.1 Orycteropus afer afer
CGATCTGATTCCGGTGTATTCCATTTGGTGAAGTCCAGGTGTACAGACACCATTTATGTTGTTGAAAATAAGTATTTGCAATGAATAAGTCATTGATGCTGCAAAATTCTATCATGCGATCTCTGGTGTCATTTCTATCACCAAGGCCATATTTTCCAACTTCTGAAGATTCTTCTTTGTTTCCAACTTTCACATTGCAATCACCAGTAATAATCAATACATCTTGATTACATATTTGGTCAATTTTAGACTGAAGAAGTTGGTAAAAATCTTCAACTGCTTCATCTGTGGCTTTAGAGGTTGGTATATAAATTTGAAAAATAGTAGTATTGACTGGTCTTCCTTGTATGCATATAGATATTAGCCTATCACTGACAGCATTTTACTTCAGGATAGATCTTGAAACGTCTTTTTGACGATGAATGTGACCCCACTCCTCTTCAATTTGTCATTCCCGGCATAGTAGACCATACAATTGTATTGATTCAAAATGGCCAATACCAGTCCATTTCAGCTCACTAATGCCTAGGGTATCGATCTTTATGCATTCCATTTCATTTTTGATAACTTCCAATTTTCCTAGATTCATATTTCATAGATTCTATGTTCCCATTATTAATGGATGTCTGCTCCTTTTCTTGCCATTTTGAGCCCCAAATGAAGGTCTTGAAAGTTTTACTCCATCCACATCCTTAAGGTAGACTCTACTTTGAGAAAGCAGCTCTTCCCTAGTTGTATTTTGAGTGCCTTCCAACCTGAGGGGCTCATCTTCTGGTACTACATCAGACAATGTTTCACTGATATTCATAAGGTTTTCACTGGTCAATTTTTTCAGGAGTGGATGGCCTCATTCCTCTTCCTAGTCTGTCTTAGTCTGGAAGCTCCACTGAAACCTCTCCACCATGGATGGCCCTGCTGGTATTTGAAATACCAGTGGCATAGCTTCCAGCCTTTCAGCAATACATAAGCCATACAAACTGACAGATGAGTGGTTTGTTGTATTATTGAGGCAAAATTAGTGTAGGATGTGTCTTAAATCAATCTCTTTTAAGATATAAAAGAGCAGATTAAGCAAGCAGCAGAAGAGAAGATACATGCCATGTGACTGCCAAGGAATCAAGGAAGAAAAGAGACAATAACCTGCTCCCAGAGTGAATAGAGAGAAAGCCTTCACCTAGAGCTGGCTCCCTGAATTTGGATTTCTATCTTCCTCAATTTCTCCTTATCAAACCGACCCACTTATGGTATTTCTATTATAGCAGCACTAGATAACTAAGATATAAATATTTAAGGCTATGTGGGCCAAGAAGCAAAATTGAGACTATTACATAAGTACAAGCAGTTCTTGGGTTATGATGATCAAGTTAGATACAACCTGTAGTTATGAGCCAACCCTCATAAAGGCTATTATATTAAAAACTCAAGGTGCATGCAGTGGTTCATAATAATAAATGGCCAGACCAGAGGCAGATTATTCAGTAAGCATAGGTAAGCATAGGCTTACTTGTACTTACTTTCGCTTATTTACCATCTGTAGTGAAGTTCTCACCTTGTCTGTTGTTGTTGTTGTTGTTTTTGTTAGGTGCCATCAAGTCAGCTCCAACTCATAGCAACCCTATGTACAACAGAACAAAACACTGCCTGGTCCTTTGCCAGCTCCACAATCTTTACTATACCTGAGCCCATCATTGTAGCCACTGTGTCAATCCATCTCATTGGGGGCTGTGGCGGTTAAGTCTACGTGTCAACTTGACTAGGCCTGGTTGAGTAGCTGGGCAGCTGGATTTGATATTCCCCATGATGAGACTGGTAATCAACTCCATGGTGGAATCTACTGTGAGCAGCTGAATAGCTGCCTTACAGATGTGGTCTGCTTCCTGTATATAAAGACAAGCCTTGGGGAAGGGTCTCTAGCTTATGGCATGCTTGAACCCTGTATGTAGCTGTGTCATTGTTCAGCAGCCTGCCATGCTCTGCTCATCTTGGGACTTTTGATGGACTTGAATTAATGGCCAGCCATGTGGTTTGGCAACATCAGGACTGTACCATTTTATTTGTCGAGCTTAGGCTTATTAGCCTTAGCAGCCAGTAGCTGCCTGAGTGAAGAGATGCCTCTAGCTTCAGTGGGCTGAGAGCAAGAGGCAGAGATGAAGCCCAATGTCGAGGGGCTTTCACACAAACCCTTGAGCCTGGCACTTTGAACTCGGACTTAAAGCCTCCAAACTGTAAGAGAATAAACTCCTATTTGTTCAAATATCCCATTTGTGGTATATTCTTGTCAGAGCTGCACTAGGTAACCAGAACAAGGGCCTTCCCTTTCTTCACTGGTGCTCCACTTCACCAAGCATGATACCCTTCTCCAAGGAATGATCCCTTCTGACAACATGAGCAAAGTAGGTGAGACCAAGTCTGGCCATTCTTGCCTCTAAGGAGCATTCTGGCTGCACTTCTTCCCGGACAGATTTGTTAGTACTTTTGGCAGTCCATGGTACTTTCAATATTCTTTGCTCACACCACAACTCAAAAGCATCAACTCTTTTTGGGTCTTCCTTATTCATTGTCCAGATTTCACACGCACATGAGGCGATTGAAAATACCACCACTTAGGTTAGGTGCACCTTAGTCTTCAAAGAGACGTCTTTGCTCTTCAGCACTTGAAAGAGGGCTTTTGCAGCAGATTTGCCCCATGCAATATGTCATCTGATGTCCTGACTGCTGGTCCATTGGTGTTGATTGTGGAACCAAATAATATGAAATCTTTAACAATTTCAATCTTTTCTCCTTTTATTGTGATGCTGCTTATCGATCCAGTTGTGAAGATTTTCATTTTCTTTATGTTGCGATGTAATCCATACTGCAGACTGAAGTCTTTAATCTTCATCAGTAAGTGCTTCAAGTCATCCGTACCTTCAGCAAGCAAAGTTGCATCATCTGTGTATCGCAGATTGTTAATGAGTCTTCTTCCAACCCTGATGCCATGTTCTTCATATAGTCCAGCTTCTTGAATTATTGGTTCAGCATACAGATTAAATAAGTATGGTGAAAGGAAACAACCCTGATGCACTCCCTTCCTGATCTCAAACCATGAAGTATCCCCTTTTTCTGTTCAAATGACAGTATCCTGGTCTATGTACAGGCTCCTGATGAGCACAATCAAGTGTTCTGGAATTCCCATTCTTCTCAATGTTATCCATAATTTGTTATGATCCACATAATCAAATGCTTTTGCATAGTCAATAAAACACAAATAAACATCTTTCTGGTATTCTTTGCTTTCAGCCAAGATCCATCTGCTTACTGGGTTCTATCAGGGACCATAACTCTGAAAAGAGGCTTTGATTCTATAGGAAGGTACGATGGGGTTGAGAGAGAGAGAGATGCCAGAAATACCTAAAAGCAGATCTTTGATGTGGTGAAAAAATGTGAAATTGTTCACTATAGATTAGTAAGTAAGCACAAGTAAGCCTGTGCTTACCTTGTATATTGGGTAATCCAACACTGTTAAAGATGTTTCAGTGTATCTAGAATTGTTTCTTTAATGTTTCTTATGCATAAGAAGGTACACTATATACTATATATTAAGATAAACATTTGACTAACTGATGTTAAATATGAACCACATCTAACTATTCTGAATTACATAGAAATTTAACTTAATGACAAACTTAGGAATAGAACTCTCATAATCCAGGGGCTGCTTGTACTTAGACAACCATTTAAAATATCACTTGTTTTTTCCAGATAGGCAATAATTTATTTCTAACTATAATTATACCTTTAAATTACAATATCATTCATACATACAGCCTAAACGTATTTACATTTACATAGTTTCATGTAGTTAAAGTGAAAATTTGGTAAGAAAACAATAGAATTCAAAATAAAAACATTTCAGAACTATATCAAAATTTCATTCATTTTAATGTTACACTTTACCCCTATATGAGATACTTTAATGGATTAGATTTGCATAGTCAATAATGACCCAAATAATGTAGACATTGTGTTGTTGTTATGTGCCGTTGAGTCGGCCCCGACTCATAGCGAGTCGTCCTTGGGTTTCTGAGGGGGTATCACTACGGAAGTAGATTGCCTAACCTTCCTTCCGAGGAATGGCTGGTGGGTTTGAACCACCAGTCTTCTGATTAGCAGTCAAGTGCCTTAGGCAGTATGCTACCAGGGCTCCTGTAGACATTGCAGACAAATGCATATGCAAATATACTCATAAATGAAATAATACCATAAAAAATAAACCAGAATAAATACACAAGTACTCAGTCGACAAAAAAATGACACCTTTTTTAAAAATGTAAGAAGCTTTCTCAGCTCATGGGTCATACCAAAAAAAAGAAAAAAAAAATCAATTGACCAAACATTAAAAAGGCAATTGCTCTCTACAAAGACATAAAAATATGATTTGGCTCAACAAAAGAATAAAAATGGATATTATGTTGCTGCTAGGAAAAAATTACTGGGAAAATGTCCCATTTTTTAACTAGTTAACACAATGACTTTCGGGGAAACCATTAAATCCTGTTTTTGAAGATCTATAATGAATTTTGGAAATGCATAGACTCCAACCAACTAAGAATTAATTAGAAAAGAAATGAGATTCAAAGAAAAAGTTATATATGATTTTCTTGCTTACCAAATCGTCTTCCAGTTCCTAGTTAATCAATTTAAATACCAATACAAATAGATTTGTTTTTCCTGGAACTGAGCCTGAGCCACTGACCTCATGGTTTTATTGAACCTGAACCAAAACTTGAAAAAGTAACTTCAAGAAATTTTCCTAAATGAGCAGAATCAAACTAGTTTAAAATGTTGACAAGAACAGGGCCAAACTAAAAAATTCTGATGGTCAACGTGAAACTTAAAATGAGCTGTCAATTCCTAAGACCATTCAGTAAAAAGCAGAGGTGTTTTCCAAGGGGCCATAGTTAGGAAGCCAATTAGACATGGCTTCTGGGCACATTTGTTTCCTTGCACACATTATCCTAAAGAATCACACACATACATTTCTTTTCCTCACACATCTATACGCCTTCACAAACACATATATATTCTGTCTTTTTCACACACACATTTCCTCACACATATTTCCCACTTCCATTTCTATACATAAGCCACACATATTTATGCCTTACCCACTTACCTATTTCCTTAAATGCATACAGCACACATACTTCAAGCACATACAGCAATTGTGCATCTCTCACATATGCATTTCTTTCCACACACATCAAACATCTCTCTCACACACACATATGCTTTCTCACACAAACCTTTCTCCTCTTAGTGTCCACATTCTTCTTGCATCCAGGTTTCTGTTTCTTGCAGACCTAACTCTTTTCATACCTTTTTCTTTCTACTGTACACATATTTTCTCATCGCTACACCCAGATACAAGCTTATCTTCTCACCCATTTTTATATCTGCATATCTCTTCACAAATATATACACAGTCTTATTCCTTTCCCGCCTTCACACAGACAGACTGCTTCCTCTTGTACTCACGCTCATCAAAATCGCCAATGTAAAATGCCATGGAGTGGAACTGGCTAAAGCCATCAGAAATCTCCATTTGTGTACTTAAAACAGTTTGGAATCATTAGTTTACAACTCACCACTTGTTTCTGTATAAAGGACACTTCTAAATGGCTTAAGGGCACTTCATGTTTACTCTCAAAATAAATGTCTAGAAATTTAACTTGTTTTATGTTGTTAACCGTTTCTCCTTTGTACACAAAATGTTTCTCTTATCATAGGAAAATACTTAATCCCAACTTGCTGAAATCATCCCAAAATGTGAATTGGTAGCTGTTGACTAATATTTTTTTCACACTTAGTTTAGACCAACCCAACCCAAACCAATGCTGTCAAGTCAATTCTGATTCACAGCAACCCTGTAGGACAGAGTAGAACAGCCCCATAGGGTTTCCAAGGCTGTAAATCTTTACTCAAGCAGACTGCTACATCTTTCTCCCATGGAGTGGCTGGTGGGTTCAAATCACTGATCTTACAGCTAGCAGCCAAGCACTTAACCACTGTGCAACTAGAACTCCTATGGTTTAGGCTAGAGAGACTAAACCACACCTTCGTAAATAATCCTAGTACATCTGAGGCCTGGGTGTGGCCATTCTAATTTGTAACCTTAAACACAAATCCAACTGCATCTCACTTCACCTAGACCTCACCAGGGAAACTAGCCATTCTAAAATCAAATACCTTGTTCAATGAGCCTCCCTGCTTGAACAATTTCTCTTAGAAAGATCAGCACGAGGCCGGTCCCCATGAGGCGGAGGTCAAAGATGTCCCAAATGTCCAAACTACCATACCACTCCATCATTTCAGACATCAATCCCTTCTCCTCCTCCCAGTAATTTCCCCAGTCTTAGGGTTCTGAATTTCGCTGTAACGCCTCACAGAACTCACAAACACCCAAGGGTTTGTTTCACGTAGTAGTGGTGGAGGCTGCCAGGCTGGCGAGTCCCGGGTCCGTGAGTAGGTCTGGCAGATCCTCCCAACTCTCGGGGTTTGATGAACCTCGATCAGTAGATCAGATGGCGCCTACTGTCTCAAATCCAGGGGTGAGATGAGGATGATCCAAGAAACAAAACCGGAGCAAGAGGAGGACCGAATCTTCCCAGGAGATTCGTAAATATACCCTCAGGGAAGTTTGGGTGATTTCTTTCCCTCAGGAACTTGACTTCCACCAGCAGTGCTTCAGCCCAATCTACCAGTTATGACTGCCAAGGTCTGAATTCCAACTGCCAGTCATTATAGGGAATGACTACTACCAGCTGCCCAGCTAAG
>NW_006921612.1:3167394-3179156 GCF_000298275.1 Orycteropus afer afer
TACTTCCGTAGATATACAGCCTAGAAAACCCAAGGAGGGGTCACTATGAGTCAGGGCTGACTCGACAGCACATAACAACAACAACAACAACTAATCAAAAGGTTAGTGGTTCAAACCCAGAGGCACTTTTGAAGTAAGGGCTGATCTGCTTCTGAAAGCTCACAGCCTTGAAAAACCTACGGAGCCCAGTTTTACTTTCTGATACATGGCATTTCCATGAGTAGGAATCCACTCTGCAACAAGTGGAGTCTCCGGGAGTCTAACTCCGCTGGGACTGATTTGCCTTGTGGGGTTTTGGTAAGGTCACCTAGTAACTGCTGTCACCTAGTGGACATTCGAGGAATTTGGTGCACTTCGAATTCAGTACATTTCAATAAATGATGGCAGGCTAGCTTACAACAGCACTACTTGAGTCATTTTGGGTGGTTTTGAATATTACGTAGATAAAACAAGGGAAGGAGAGAAGCAAAACTAATTTGGTATTTGATGAGGTAGTATAATGAAGGTAATCATTGAAATAGAAACATATATAATAATTAGTATGACATTATCAAACAAATTATATTCACATAGAATTCAAGTAGAAAAAAATGCAAGAGCTGAATTTTGATGAAACTGTCTTTAATTGTCATCATCCTGGTTGCAGCATAAGTTCACATTAGCAGTTTAGCACTGGATTTTCATAACAACAACTAAACAGAGATGAAATTATATAAAGGTTTAAGTGAGATGGTGCTCTGTTTCAATAATATGTACAGACGTCAGTCATTCAGCTGTGCAGCAGCATATAGAACCACCCTCCTAGTCTCTGATCACAGTTACAGAACAATATTACATAGGACTATAGGAGCTCTGGTAGCGTAGTGCCCAAGGCACTTGACTGCTAACCAGAAGGCTGGAGGTTCAAACCCACCAGCCACTCCTCAGAAGGAAGGTTGGGCAATCTACTACTGTAGTGATACCGCCGTGGAAACCCAAGGAGAGGTCACTATGAGTCGGGTCCAACTCCATGGCACATAACAACAACAATATAGAGAAAATGTAAAGAGTGTAAACAATTATCACTATAGATATCTGTACTCATCACACTTAAGTTCATCGTTCTCTTTTTCTCCAAAGAACACATTTTGAGAACTTATTCCTCCATGAGTCAATGTACTAGTTTATGTGGTTACCATACTGTACCATATTGTACCAAAAACACATGTCTAGCTCACTAACATATCGGACCTTTAGCCAAAATGACCGAAAAACCATTCACAACATAGCAAAGAAAAATTACTGTTCAAGCAGTTAGGTAGCCTTTTGATGTATAGCTTCTTTTTTTCCCTAAAAGCATAAGGATGCTTCTGGTGGAGGCATGTGTTAATACAAAGTGTTTCCTAAAGGCTAAATGGAATTTTATTTGGTTTATCATATTGCTCACACCCAGATTCTGCCTTAGCCCTGTCTAGAGCTAAATTGGTACAACTTCTATGCAGAACAATTTGATAACATCTATGAAAATCACCAGTGTCCCTGACCTCTGACCCAGTGGTCCACTCCTATTTATCTTTTAGATATACTTACACATGTGTGAAATAACATCTGCATGAGGTTGTTCCATATTCGGTGTTTTTGTGGTGGAAAATTGTTAGAAATACTGCCTCGGAAACCCAAAGAGGGGTCGCTATGAGTCGGGTACAACTCAAGGGCACATAACAACAACAACAAAGAAAGGTGATCCCACCGAATGTGGAACTTATCAAACAATATCATTAATATTTCACACAAGTAAAATCCTACTGAAGATAATTCAAAAATGGTTGCAGTACTATATTAATAGAGAACTTCCAGAAGTGCAGACTGGATTCAGAAGAGGACATGGAACAAAGGACATATTGCTGATATCAGATAGATCTTGGCTCAAAGTAGAGAATACTAGAAAGATGTTTGTGTTTTATTGACTGTGCAAAAGTATCTGATTGTGTTGAGCATAACAAATTGTGTGGATCACAACAATGGATAACATTGATGAGAATGGGAATTCCAGAACACTTAATTGTACTCATGAGGAACCTGTACATAGACCAGGAGTCTGTCATTTGAACAGAACAAGGGGACACTGCATGGTTTAAAATCAAGAAGGCAGTGCATTAGGGTTGTATTCTTTCACCATACTTATTCAATCTATATGCTGAGCAAATAATCTGAGAAGCTGGACTATATGAAGAAGAGCGTGGCATCAGGATTGCAGGAAGAATCATTAATAACCTGCAATACGCTGATGACACAACTTTGCTTGCTGAAAGTGAGGATGACTTGAAGCACTGATGAAGATTGAAGAATACAGTCCACAGCGTGGATTACATCTCAATAGTGAGAAAACAAAAATCTTCACAACTGGACCTAAAAGCAGCACCATGATAAATGGAGGAAAGATTTAAGTTGTCAAAAAGTTCATGTTGCTTGGTTCTACAATGGATACCAATGGAAGCAGCAATCAGGACATTAGATGACCTACAGCACTGGGCAAGTCAGCTGCAAAGGACCTCTTTCAAGTCCTGAGGAACAAAGATATCTCCTTGAGGACTAAGGTGCACCTGACACAAGCCATGATATTTTCAGTCGCCTCATATGCATATGAGAGCTGGACAATGAATAAGGAAGACCAAAGAAGAGTTGATGCTTTTGACCTGTGGTGTTGGCAAAGAATGCTGAAAGGACCGTGGACTGCTAAAAGAACTAACAAATCTGTCCTGGAAGAAGTGTAGCCAGAATGCTCCTTGGAAGCGAGAATGGCCAGACTTCATCTCACTTATTTTGGTCATGTTGTCAGAAGGGACCATTCCCTGGAGAAGGATGTTATGCTTGGTAAGGTGGAGGGTCAATGAAACAGGGGAAGGCTCTCAATGAGATGGATTGACACAGTGGTTATGGCGATGGGCTCACGTATAACAGGGATCACGGAGCTGGCGCGGGAGCAGTCGGTGTTTCATTCTGCTGTGCATAGGGTCGCAATGAGTCAGAGACGACTTGACGGCACCTAACAACAACCATCTTAGGAAACAGCTGGGGTGATTTATGGTGAATATACAAAGTGTAATACTCTATGTTGTTGTTGTTTTGCCGTCGAGTCGGCCCCGACTCATAGCGACCTCTCCTTGGGTTTCCGAGGCAGTATCACTACGGAAGTAGGATTGCCCAACCTTCCTTCCGAGGAGTGGCTGGTGGGTATGAACCGCCAGCCTTCTGGTGAGCAGTCAAGTGCCTTAGGTACTATGCTACCAGAGCTCCTAATACTCTATAGACATAAAAAAGAGTAAAGGAGACTTCGGTTGTACTGTTAGGGAATGGTCTGCAAGTTTGGGTAATACTTTGTTAGATTTGTTAAAAGACAAGAAATAGAATGATTATTAGTGTTTAAAAAGGGGGAAAATATCATAAATGAGCATTTGTACATAGATTATCTCTACAAAAATACACAGGAGGCCTTCAAACTGTAGCCTCCAAAGAGAGGACTTTGCTGCTGGAAGATAGGAATGGGAGGGAGATTTTCAATGCACCGTATATTCTTATAAATCTTTTTAATATTGAACAATGTAAATATAACTATTAAAAAAATAATTAAAACTTTTTTTATTTGGTTAATTTCTCTTAACCAAAATTTCTCAATGGCCCAATGATATTATAATTTTTTTTGGTATCATAAACTTGTCATGTGAAAATCAAAGTGATTATTCTCAAATATTTGGCAACTTTTTTGTGTGGTGAAAATATACACAGCAAAACATAAAATTATTTTGACATGTACAAATCAGTGATATTGCATTTATTCTTCAAATTGTCCAACCATTCTTGCTATCCTTCTCCAAATTATTCCACCTCCATTAACATAAATTCATTGCTGCCTAAGTTTCTTATCTAACCTCTCAAGTTCCTGTTGTCAATTTGATCACATATAGATAATTCTTTGAAAGAACATGATGCACAAACACAAACTCCATTACTAAGTTAAACAATTATTTGGTTTAAAGATGACTTCAGGGGTTAGTTTCAGTTTAAGATTTAAAGATTACCTCAGAGCAATAGTTTCATGAGGGTCATCAGCCTCAATGACTCCAGTCTCAATAGATTCCATGAAAATTTGAAATTCTTTTCCACATTTAGGTGCTCTGGTGGCACAGTGGTTAAAGAGATCAGCTGCTAACCAAAAGGTCAGCAGTTCTAATCCACCAGTAGCTCCACAGGAGAGAGATATGGTAGTCTGCTTCCACAAAGATTTACAGCCTTGGAAACCTATGAGGCAGTTCTACTCTTTCCCAAAGGGTTGCTATGAGTCAGAATCAACTCAATGGCAGTGGGTTTGCGTTTTTTTGTTTTCACATTCCCCCCCCACCTTTTGATCAGGATTCTTCTATAGAATTCCTGATCAAAACATTCAGTAATGGTAGCTAGGCATGATCCAATTCTGGTCCCACGACAAAGGAGGCAGTTGTCCACAGAAGTAATTAGTCATGCATTCCAGTTCTTCCTCTTTTGCCTGACTCCTTCTTCCTCTGCTGCTCTATGTGAATAGAGACCAATTATTTTGCCTTGAATGGCAATTTTTTTCCTTCTGGAAGGACATATTATAGTTTATCTTTTTCACTATGTAAATAGTTACCCAACAAAAGATTTTTAGTTTGCTGACTATATTTTTTCCTTCAACACAATTAATTCAAATGGATTTCTATCCCCATGTATGAAAAATGTGGAAAGAAATTAAAATTATTAATTTGAATTATTACCAAGGGAATTGTTGTTGTTGTTATGTGCCATCAAGTTGGACCCAACTCATAACGACCCCTCCTTGCATTTCCGAGGCAGTATCACTATGGAAGTAGATTGCCCAACCTTCTTTCTGAGGAGTGGCTGGTGATTTGAACCGCCAGCCTTCTGGTTAGCAGCCAAGTGCCTTAGGCACTATGCTACCAGAGCTCCTATGGGAATTGTGCTGTGGTAAGAGTTTTTAAAAATTATTTTTTAACTACACAACTACAAGATAAATTGTAAAAGATATTACAACATGAGAGCAATTTCCCTGCAATGTGTTATTATTTTAATTTCTGAGAATTCCCAATGCCGATTATATAGCATTCTTTTTCCAAATTAAAATTAATTTTAACCTATATTTAAGAAATGCTAAAAGAGTTAGTATTATTCAGCATTACAATCAAGTAGATAGAATAATAGAAGTTACTAAATTTAACAGTAATTTGATAATGCTGAATCAAAATTAAGTCCATTCTAAGGTTTACTTAAAAGACTTAAGACAAAATATTATTTTTATATTTTTACTGTCACGCATTGCTTTACTTCATTTCAAATCAGCATAGTAAAGATTTTTTTAAGAATGCTATTTTGCTATTTATAATACAATGTACTTATCAATATAGAAGCAGAGAGGCACTAGTCCAGGATGCCGCACTCATCAAACTACACATGGTAAGTAGGCCAGCTGTATACCTCTCTCGGTGGTTTAAGGAAAGCTTCTCTGAGGGACAGTCTCTTTGTGACACAAGTGGTTTTGCTCAACTATTAACCAAAAGTTGGTGGGTCAAACCCACCCAGTTGCACTGCAGAAGAAAGGTCTGGTGATCTGCTTCTGTAAAGATTACAGCCATGAAAATGCTGAGGAACACAGTTCTACCCTATAACACATAAGGTCACCATAAGTTGGAATCAACTGGATGGCAATGAGTTTGATTTTGGTTTGCTCTCTTGAAGTAATGATGTCTATCTATAATGAGACTGAAGGATAAGGAGTAAGTGAAAGGAAGCATAAATGGAATAATGTTCTAGGCAAAGAAAACAAGAGGTGTTTCAGAAAGAGAACAGGCTTTTGAGGAATTAAAAGATCAGATGGCTCGATCAGAGAGAGCAATGCAGTGAATAGCCCATGATAAGTAGAAGCGGCAATCTGATGGGGGGGATAGACATTCAGTCAAGCTCCCGGTTTATAGTAGGAAATACTAAAATGGGATATGATGCAAACAAAGCACACCAACAAATGTTAAGCTGAGGACTGATGTGATCAGATCTGTGGTTTAGAAAGATTTCTCAGGCAATGTAAGTTCTCTAGTTGCAAGAAATAAAAATTCAGTTGTTTTATTTGACAGTGATAGTATAGAGGATAGATCAGCTGTAGGCAGGAAGACCAAAGATAGGGAGATTAATTAGGACTCAATTACAATAGTCCAGAAACAATGATATGAGGGCAGTTCTGGGGGAGCTGGAATCAGGAGGAGGAGGAAGAAAGGCTGAAAATACTTTTTGGAGACAGGACTGACAAGACCCCATGCCTACCCCTTTCCCTTCCCTTTGTTGCTTTCATATTAGAGCTCACTGAGGCATAAGGCAATAGTTCATCTTTCCCACATCTCTTTTCTGACAGGCTTTGCCCCACAGGGATTTGCTCTTGTGGGTGTATTTGGCTGTAGGTTGTAAGCAGGAGGCAGATACTGTTGCCAAGTGGGGAGACTGAATCAGTGTGCTACACCAATGAAAACTTTTGTGGGCTAGCATTTTCTTAGAGGCTCTCTGTAAACCTGTCAAGTTCTGAACAAAGAGTTAACCATACCTCTCTTAGCTCCATTTGATGTAGATTTAGAACCATTTTTAGTCACAGGTGCAGGGAACTTTGAGATGATTAAAAACACTCCCCGCAAAATTGTGACATTTTTGTTCCCACTGAAGACGAACTGTGAGCCAAGAACTACATATTGATTCTAATACAATAGGATATTGAATAAAGAAACTGGGGTTCCAAAAGGATAAGTCACTTGCCTGTGAGGGCTAATAAGGGGTTGACACAGGGCTCTAAACCAGATTTGTCTGCTCCTTCTACCATGCCATTCCTCCTCTCCTGCCAAGTGTTTACTCTGGATTCTGTCACCTTCATGTCATCTTCCTAGAAAGTAGACTGACCTACAAAGTAGAAGATCAGGATTCCAGTCACAGTTCTGATAGAGACCATCTTTGTGATTTTAGGCAAGTCACTTTACCTCTCTGTTCTCAATTCCCTCATATGAAAACCAAAAGGATTTTACTAAATAATCTCAGTCACCTAGTGCAGCTATAACACAAATACCACAAGTAGATTTTTTTTTAAGAACAGAAATTTATTTTCTCATGGTACAAGAAGCCAAAAGTTCAAATTGGGATCTCAGCTGTGTTGATTCCTTCTGTGAGTCTCGCTCCTAGTTTCTGGTGTCTGCTTGCAATACTTGGTACTCCTTTGCTTGTAAACTATCCTTCCACATCATCTGTCTTCCCTTGTGTGTGTGTCTCTGTGTCTATTCTGGTTTTATTTATTTATTTATTTATCTTTAGGATCCACCCTATATTGGTATGACCTCAACTGACTCATTACATTGCATTAGATTATGTTATAGAAGGTCATTACATTACATTCAAACCAAAAAAAAAAACAAACCTATTGCTGTCAAGTCGATTTTGACTCATAACAAACAGAACTGCCCCATAGGGTGTCTAGGCTGATGTCTTTATGGAAGCAGACTGTCACACCTTTCCCCCATGACTGATGGATTCGAACTGTTGACCTTTTGGTTCTGTGCCACAAGGCTCCTACATTACATTAATGTAAAGGAATTACTAGAGAAAGAAATTAAAATTGCCAACAATTTCATTCCACTTGAATCAACAATAAATTCCATGGAAACAGCAGTAAAGAAATCAAACAATGTATTGCATTGGGCAAATCTTCTGTAAAAGACTTCTTTAAAGTGCTAAAAACAAAATCATTTTGACAACTAAGGTATGCTTAACCTAAGCCATGGTCGTTTTGATTGCTTCATATACATGTGAAAGCTGGAAAATGAAAAAGGAAAACCAAAGAAGAATTGACACATTCAAATTACTTTGTTGATGGAGAGTACTGGCAATACCATGGACTTTCAGAAGACTGAACAAGTCAGCATTGGAGGAAGTACAGCCAGAATGCTCCCTAGAAGTGAGGATAGAAAGACTTAGACTTGATTATGTCTAGACATGTCATCAGGAGGGTCTATCATGCTCAGTAAAGTAGCAGGTCAGCAAAAAAGAGAGAGACCTTCCATGAGATAGATTCACAGTGGCTTCAACAATGGGCTCAAACATAGCAATGATTATGAAGATGCTGTAGGACCAGTCAACATTTCCTTCTGTTGTATGTAAGGGTGCCATGACTCAGAGCTGAGTTAACAGTAACTAACAATTCCTTCTCCAACTCTCATAGTAGAATGTGTACATTAGGGACACTGTGAGACAACCATGGACATGGAGAAGTCATCTTTAGGGTGACCCCTAATTTTGACACTCATAATGCAGATTCACCTTCTTCTATTTCCTTGCCTGTTGTTTAGTTTGAAAACAAAAGCATAAAATATGCTCATTATAAACAGCTGTAACAGTCTGAGACAGTCCTTTAAATGTGAGTGTTCCTCTGGATTTCATCCTCTGGCCTTGCCCCACCTTGCTCTCTTCAAACTCCCTGCATGATCTGTCTATTCCTGAACCCCAAGTACTCAAATTGCCATTTTAATTCTTCCCTTAATACCAATTAATCCCTAAACTCTGCCTCTTCTACCTTTACCCTCTATTAAAAAAAAAAAAAAAAAACTACTCACTGCTGTTGAGTTCATCCCTACTCATACCAACCCCTCCTTGGGTTTCCGAGGAGTCAAATGCCTTTGACTGCTAACCGGAAGACTGGCGGTTCAAATCCACCAGCCACTCCTCAGAAGGAAGGTTGGGCAATCCTACTTCCATAGTGATACTGCCTTGGAAACCCAAGGAGGGGTCGCTATGAGTCGTGGCTGACTCGATGGCAAATAACAACAACAACATATAGATCTGAAATCTGTCCATTTCTCTCCATTTTCACTAACACCTACACAATTCAGACTATCAGAAGCTATCTTTGAGTTACTACAACAGCCTCCTAAATATTCTTCTTGCCTATAGTTTCATTCCTCTAATATACTGTCCAAGAAGCCATGGTGGTGCAGTGGTTATGTGCTTGGCTGATAACCAAAAGGTCACTGGTTCAAAGCCACCAGCCACTCTGTGGAAAAAAGATGTGGCAGTCTTTTTCCATAAAAATTTACAGCCTTGGAAACCCTATGAGGCAGATCTACTCTGTCTTATAGGGTCACTGTGAATTGGGATCGACTTGATGGCAGTGGCTTTTGGGTATCTATCATTAAGAAAGATAAGCTTAGGGTATTTTTTCATTTAAAAAATCACATGCTGATATTTACTCATGCACTTTTTTTTCCACCATTGGACCTAGATGACTTGCACAAATCTTACTCAAATTGCCACCAAAATGCCATCAGAGTCTACCAAAAGTGGTTTTAGCCTTTGGGCAGTGGTTAAGTGCTTGGTGACAAACTGAAAGTTCAGCAGTTCAAGTCCACTAGCCGCTCTGTGGGAGAAAGATGTGACAGTCTGCTCCCATAAAGATCACAGCCTTGGAAATCCTATGGAGCAGTTCTACTCTGTCCTACCGGGTTTCTATGAGTTGGAATTAACTCGATGGCCATGGGTTTTAACAGTTTCTCTACATCACCAACACCTGCCACCAGAACAATCTTTAAGATCTAAGCAAACATATGCTGGGATGAGATGTATAGGCAGAAAGTTGTAATAGTTAGTGTGTTGGATTGGGTCTTCAACTATCACAGTTAGCAAATATTTAGATTGGTTGCAGTGACTGATGATGTTTGTTCTAACCTTTCAATCTCAAAATTGCATTAGAAAAGTTAACCTTGACTTCAATCTGACTAAGATATCAGGCACTTGGAAGGTGCCTGAGATTAGTTACTTATATGAAAAATGAGAAGTTGGACTAGGCCAGTGTCTCACACAAGTACACCCAAACCCTCAGGGTTTCTGATTCAGCAGGTCTAGGGTAGGAACAAGAAGTCCTGGTGGTGCAAAGGTTAAGAGCTTGGCTGCTAACCAAACAAGTCAGGGTTCAAACCCACCAGCCACTTCACAGGAGAAAAGAGCCAGTGATCTGCTTGAATTAAGATTATAGCCTAGATAAACAATGTTTCT
Organism: Orycteropus afer afer; assembly: GCF_000298275.1. Taxonomy (NCBI): domain Eukaryota; kingdom Metazoa; phylum Chordata; class Mammalia; order Tubulidentata; family Orycteropodidae; genus Orycteropus; species Orycteropus afer. The sequence continues at coordinate 3,177,478 of NW_006921612.1, forward strand.
ATAAGTGTATCTGTATGTTCTGTAAGAATTCCCAGGTATATAGTAGAGATGACAAGGGACAAAGTTGTAGTCACTTCTTGGTCACAGCCAGCCACCTGGAGGGAGTGAGTAGTTGGACCTGTGGGCTCAGGACCATGGTTGCAGGGGACATCAAGCTCAGTTGGCATAACATAGTACACAAAAACATTGTTCCACATCCTACTCTGACGAGTAGTGACTGAGATCTTAAAAGCTTACAAGCAGCCATCTAGGCACAATGATAGGTCTCTCCTCATCCAGAGCAAAGAAGAATGAAGAAAACCAAAGATGCATGGAAACAATTAGTCCAAAGGACTGGTACACCATGCAATCCTTAGCTTATATGACTATGAGACCAGATGGTACCTGGCTACCACTTTCAACCACTAGGAGACAGATCTATGTAGGAGATCCTGGATAGAGTGGGAGCTGTGTGGAACAAAACTCAAAATCATCTTTTTCAAAAAAAGGACCAGGTTTACAGATCTGAGAGAGCCTGGTGGAACCCCTGAGACTATGGCCCCTAGCTGCCCTTCTGGTCTGGAAGTGAACCCACTCCTGTAGCTTTTAGCCAAACAAAAGACAGACATATGAGCTGAACATTTACATCAGGTAGATAGACTCTTTGGAGAAATCAATCATGGGAGAATACGAAGGGCTGTGTATGCACAGGGAGACAGCTCTGGGAGCAGGAATGCATGGGAGGGAAGGACACAGGGAAGAGGTAACTAGGGAGAAGAAGTGGGAAGAGAGCTGTTGCATTGTTGGAAATTGCAGTCAATGTCATGAGACAAAGTTTATGTGAACTGCTATATGGAAAACGAATTTGCTCTGTAAACTTTCACCCAAATCACAATAAAAAAAAAAAAAAATTTCAGGCTAAGAAATTGTATGGGGCAATTCTACTCATCCTACAGGGTCACTATAAGTTGGAATTGATTCGAGGTCACAACAACAACAAAAGGGCAGTACCAGAGAATTTGCATTTCTAACAAATTCTCAGGTAAAGGTGATGCTGAGGTCCACAAACCACTCTTAGTACAGCACTGGACTATGTGATGCCCAAGACTCCCCAGGTAGTGTAAATGGTTAATGTACTTGGCTGCTAACCAAAAAGTTGAGGTATGCATCCACCCAGAGATGCTTCATAAGAAAGATCTAGCAACCTACTTCAGAAAGATGTTTACCTGTGCTTTACTGACATACAAAGCTGTCCAACTGTGTGCACCATAATAATGGATAACATTACAAAAAAATAGAAATTTCAGAAGAATAAATTGTGTTCATGAGGAACCAGTACATAAAACAAGAAGCACATCCAAACAGAACAAGGGGATATGGAATGGTTTAAATTCAGGAAGGGTGTGCATCAGGGTTGTATCCTTCCACCACACTCATTCAATCTGTATGCTGAGTAGATAATCCAAGAAACTGTACTATAGGAAGAAGAACATGGCATCAGGATTGAAGGAAGACTCATTAACAACCTGCGATATGCAGATGACACAGTCTTCCTTGCTGAAAGTGAAGATGACTTGAAGCACTTATTGATGAAGATCAAAGACTACAGTCTTTATGGATTACACCTCAACATAAAGAAAACAAAAATCCTCAACAGATAGAACAACTGGAAAGAAACTCAACAAAGATGCAGAAGAGCT